>NW_022680679.1:0-118703 GCF_009764315.1 Trachypithecus francoisi | reverse complement strand
CCTGTTCTTAGAGCAGCCACTTGGTTCCCACGCTCTAGTGATAAGCCAGGACGTTGCCTCCACAGAGAAGCTTTCCTACCAAACAGCAGCCCTCCCCTTTCCCACCTGTCCTCAATTAGTTCCTGATTACATCCTTAAGAGCACTTAACTAAAAGGACTGATGTTATTTTTTTCTTCACCAACAGACTTGTATTTTTTGTTCACTACTGAACCCAAGCATCTAGTAAGTTGCCTCACACCATGTAGAAACTTGACGTTCACTGAATGAATGAATGAAAACCAGAACAAGTCAACGAAGAAGCTCTTATTAATCAATTTACATGTGAGGAAATTGAGGCTCAACGATGTTAAAATATTTTTCCCACTTTGGGAGGCCGAGGCGGGCGGATCACGAGGTCAGGAGATCAAGACCATCCTGGCTAACAGAGTGAAACCCCGTCTCTACTAAAACTACAAAAACTTAGCCGGGCGCTGTGGCGGGCGCCTGTATTCCCAGCTACTCTGGAGGCTGAGGCAGGAGAATGGCGTGAACCCGGGAGGCGGAGCTTGCAGTGAGCCAAGATCGCACCACTGCATTCCAGCCTGGGGGGAAGGGCAAGACTCTGTCTCAAAATAAAATAAAATAAAAATAAAATAACGTAACATAACATAAAATAAAACAAAATAAATATTGTATATTTTTTTCCAAGATCACTCAGTGGCAGAGTTATTCTTTTAACTGAGATCCTAGGTCTCCCCCTAATCCCTCTGCCATTGTCCGCTCCATTTCCACCAATCAGTGGAAAGCCGAATGGACCCAATGTAAGTTTTTCTGGCATGATTTCTTGAGACTTCAATGCCCTATTGCTCAAGGATATCTGCCTAAGAAATCCTTGGAGCTATTCCAGGAAGGCCAAGTTAAGTGAAAATACATGCCTGGAGAGAGGGATTCTCTGTCTCTTGCCACATACACATACATCTTTTTCTTATATCTGAACCTTGTAACATAAACACAAACAACGAAAATCAAATAAAAAGAAAAGAACCTACAAAAGAGTAAACTAAGGAAGAAACAAATTAGATAAACCCAGGGAAATGTCTACACATAAAAATAGATCTGCTAAGGTACTGTATGCTAGCTTATAGGGACCACAGTTCTAGCCATACACTCCCTAGTAGCCAACACAAAGTGAGAAACAGAATCAGTTACATGACATATTTTGAGGATTTTTACAATTCAATCAATTACCAGGAGTCACACAACTATTACTGTCGCTACAATCTGAGAGCAATTCCTCTTGTGGGTCTTTAGAGTGAAAGGTAGGATATAGTAATCAGCATTCTAAACTACAGACCTTTTAAATAAACCTATCAAGCTTCATAGAATGGTGTCTTACAGTATGCCTTAATAGAGGTGGCAATTATAATGCTAAAATCTATGCAGCATAGTATTGCTCGCTATTCAAAGCATGCTCTATGGACCTGCAATATCAGCATCACCCAGGAACTTGCAGCTCTACAAGATCTGCAGGTGATTCCTAAGCACATTAAAGTTTAATAAGCACTGCTTTATTGGTTGAGCTTAAGCCAAGAAAAGTAATTGAAAGAAACTATAATTCATTCATTCATTCATTCATTCATTTAACAAATATTTACCGAAACTTTGGTAGTAGCAAAGAATTTCTCTAAACATGACACCAAAACTACCATTATAAAGGAAAATATTGATATAAATGGGACACCATTAAAATTGGGTGATATTTGCAAACACACACAAAGCTGGGTATCTAAAAATGTGCCAGGCAGTCTTGGCAATGAACATCAATGAAACCAAAAATGTCTACCCTTATGGAGCTTACACTCTAATTGGCGAAGACATAAATAAACAATTTAAGTAAAACAAATCACAAAAGGTGGATAAGTTGAGGGTGGGGTTGCAATTTTAAATAGGGTAGTCAGGAAAGGCCTCAGTGAGGAAGCAAAGACCTATACAAGGCCAGGCACAGTGGCTCATGACTGTCATCCCAGCACTTTAGGAGAATGAGGCGGGCAGATCCCTTGAGCCCAGGAGTTCCAGAACAGCATAGGCAATATAGTAAAACTCTTGCCTCTACAAAAAAAACAAAAAATTAGCCAGGTGTGGTGGTGCATGCCTGTGGTGTCACCTACTTGGGAGGCTGAGGTAGGAGGATCACCTGAGCCCAGGAGGTCGAGGCTACAGTGAGCCATGGTTGCACCACTGCACTCCAGCCTGGGTGACAGACTGAGACCCTGTCTCAAAAAGATATATACATAGATCAGGTGCGGTGGCTCATGCCTGTAATCCCAGTACTTTGGAGGCCGAGGTGGGTGGATCACCTGAGGTCAGGAGTTCGCGAGCAGCCTGGCCAACATGGTGAAACTCGTCTCTACTGAAAATAAAAAAAATTAGCTGGATGTGGTGGCACACGCCTGTGATCCCAGCTACTCAGGAGGCTGAGGCAGGAAAATCGCTTAAACCCCGGAGGCAGAGGTTGCAGTGAGCCAAGATCATGCCATTGCACTCCAGCTTGGGCAACAACAGTGAAACTTCATCTCAAAAAAAAACTATATATATATAGAGAGAGAGAGAGAGACCTATACAAGGTCAGAGATCTAGCTATAAATATCTAGGGGGAGTGTTCCAAGTAGAAATAACTGTAAGAACAAACAGCCTGAGACAGGAAAGTAACTAAAACAGTAAGATGGCCAGTGTGGTTGAAGAAGAATGAGCAAGGAGTAGAGTAGGTGTGTAGGAGGCTAGATCATGTGGGCCTTCTCAACTATTTTTAAGAATCATAACTTTAACTATGAGATGACAAGCCACTGGAGAAAAAGTAATAGGGAGCCACTGCACTATGCTGAGCATGGAATAATATGATGAAAAGTGTCTTTTGAAATATTTGTTTCTTAGGGGTAGATGGAACGGCTTGAGCGGGAGATTCCAGCTCAAGTATGTTGCACCAATCCCAATATATGGTGATTCATTCATTCAAGTCTTTATTAGATGGCAAAGATGTGCCAAGTAATGTGGGGAGGATCTAAATTAGAGTGATGACTGGGGGAACTGCCAGAGGAATGTGAATATAAATGACATCGGAGGGGAAGAACCCAGGACATACTGACAGATTATTTATAGAGAAATGACACAAATTCGCAATTCAGTTTAATCAAGGTTTATGGATCACCTACTGAGGGCAAAGTCCTGTGCTGGCTAGGACTTGCGGGGTGGGGATGGTGTGTAAAACTTGTACTTTCCCCTCAAAGGGCTTCCAGCCTGGCGTGCTTAGCCCCTGCCCTACACCTTTCAAGCCAGAAAGTCCTGAATTGCCACAGCTGCAGCTGCACTGGAACTAACTAGTTTGCTCAGGTTAAGAGATGGCTGTTGCTTTTGTTGTTGTTGTTGTTATTCTTGACGCTTGTTCCATCTCCTGGGAGCAGGGGCCAAAACACCTCAACTCGATTAGTACAAAAAAAAATAGATCTGGTTTGGCAGGAGGGCAGAAGAGAGGTCTTAATAAATGTCTTTGTGGCTCAGTGTTGCAGATTGGCCCAAACCACCAGTTTTTGGGCAGAGTCCTTCTGGTCTGCTTCCACCTATGTGACCTGGTGGTCACACACTTTTCCCATTCCATTCTGAAGAAATCGCCTCAAGGCATGGAAGCGGGAAGAGGCAAGATTAAGGAAAACAATTGGGAAAAAAAACTTGAAAATCGCCTGCTGCCAGACTACAAGGTGAGGGGAGCAGATGCAAATACAATGCAAATGATATGTAAATATCTCTGTGGCCTTCTAAAAGGTTTTCTACAACTGGAAGGGCATTTGAATAACTGCTGGTAGTAACAGTGACTCAGAAGCAGAGCAAATTATTTCAAGACACTTTGTGACATAGACCTTTGCTGCCCAGCTAACACAGTGCACTTTCTTTAGTCATCTTTTTTCTCACTTGAATCACCTCACCTGCTATTAAAACAAAAAAAAACAAAAAACAAACAAAAAAAACCTGTCTGCCTCTGTAGAGGTTATCTAAGTTACTCTTTAAAACACTATATATACCTTTAACTTTTCTTCAAACGCCTTTCTCACCTAAATAAAGCCAAGTTAAATGTGTCACTTCCTCCCTAGAACAATACTTGGCTCCAGTAGATTATGAATGAAAGTGCCTCTCTCTCAGTTCTAGTCACTATGATCCTTCAGAGTTTTGTTCTTTTTCCTACTCCACAGGAACTGGCATATTCTCTTCTAATAACCACATGCTGATTTCAAAGTGAGTCCAGGAAAAAATATGTATGTGAAAACCAATTCACTTTTAGGAGCCACTGTAAAGTTATTCATCAAGAAAAGCTGCCTGTCAAGAAAGCTGTGGCCTTGCCCATCCTAAGCAAATACGTTTAAGTGAAATCATGCACATGCAACCGCAATGGGGTACATTTCCGGTACATTTCCGTCTACCTTTATGTATTTTTAAAGGGGACACTCCTATCAGATATGCATTTAATAAGAGCCTGGGTTGAACTGAATAGTAAGCAAGACAGTAAATACATCAGACCCACAGCAGAGCAGTTATTCTTGGTTACAGACCCAGGCTCCAGAAGCAACTTACCTCCACATCGGCCCCGAAAAGTTCCATTACTTTCTAGCACTCTAACATTCGAGGATGCCTCAGCTTTTGACAGCAGAGTCAAAGGAAAGGAAATCCCTTCCATTTCTGAGGTTTTCATCTTACTTGAAAGGACCACACTGTCATCCCCCAGAAAGCTAACAAGCATCTGGAGTGATGCCACGTTCAGTGTAAAAACACGGACAAAGCGCGGAGACGCCGAATCTCAACAAATGAGAGACTGAAAAAGTCAGGAAAGATGACGGACAAAGCGCGGAGACGCCGAATCTCAACAATGAGAGACTGAAAAAGTCAGGAAAGATGACGGACAAAAGCAGGAGACAGACCTCAAGAGACTGACGAAATGCTAGCACCACACTCAGAGTAACAAAGAGATGGAGAGCAACCCGGGCAGTGCTGCCGGAGCCAAGGAGTCCGGGGAAGGGAGGCCGGGCAAGCGGCGAGCGCCCTCCCGCGGCCGGGGCTACTTCTTACCTCCTGGGCGAGTTTCTGCTTGAGCACCAGCGCGGCACACAGGTAGCCTGCGCGGTCCACGAACAGCTCGTCGGAGCCGCACTCCAGGAAGGAGACCGGCGCGCAGACGGCACACAGAGCCCGGAACTTGCCCAGCGGCTGCACGTAGTCGGACCGGCCCAGGGCGTGGTACACGAGCGTGGCCACGGCGTACACGCCCGCGCCCCCGAGCAGGAAGGCAGCGCGGGTGTCGGCGTCCGGCTCGCCCCACTCCTCAGCGCGGGCGCACGCGTCGATGAGGCGCTTAGCCGAGCGCAGATAGCGTTCCCGGGCCGTGGAGAAGAGCGGGCTCTGCGAGACGTGGTAGAGCATGTAGGCCACTCCGGCCACGCCGCCATAAAGCCCCCCTTGGCAGCCGCTAGCCCCGGCCGTCGCCCCTCGGGCCTCCGCGTCGCCCCCGAGTGGGGGAAGCTCCTGGAGGATGCGCTCGATGGTGGCGGTGACCAAGGGCGCCACCGCCTCCTCACACTGGCCCGCCAGCAGGCTGCCCTGGTAGTCATCGAAGCGATTGGCGAAGCAGCGCTTGGTGTCCATGCTGTTACCCGTGCCCCCTAGTGCGGAGCTGAGGACCGCTTGAAGTCGTGCCCTGCAGCCGCGCACACCACCTCCGGCTCTCTGAGGCACTCGGATGGCGGTGTATGCGGCGGGGAAGGAGCGAGAAGGATGAGACGGAGGTGACAAGAGGAGGCGGGCAAGTAGCGGATGGCCAAGTGGGGCGCCGGGCTGCGATCGCGGGGATGCGTATCGTGCGCTCCCCTCTCAGAGGCCGCGCCCTCGCCGAACCCGCCCCCTCCTGCCCCGCAGCAGCTCAGCGGCCTCTCCAAGGGGCCGAGGTGATCTCTGGCAGGACCCACGCGGGGCCCGCGCCACGCCTCCCGCTCCGCCCCCGGCTCTTCCCCTCCTGGCGGAAGGCCGGGGACGTGCGGGACGCTGATCTGGGACTCTGGGACTCAGCATACACACACCTGGTGGTATAAGTGACAGTCTTGTCCCTTGTATACTCAAAGTGTGGTCCTTGGGTTAGAAGCATCAGCATCACCCGGGAGCATGTTAAAAACGCAGCGTCTCAGGCTTCGCTCCAGACCTATTGAATCGAAATCTGAATATTCAGCAAGATCCCCAGGTGATTCGCGTGCACATTGAAGTTTAAGGAGCCACGGAACTAGGCTAGAGTACCAAGACAAAACTAGGCGCCTTCTTTGACGTTTGTATTTCATCTTGGTCGCTTCGGAGTTCTCATTATGAATGTTTCAATCCCAAAGGCTGGGGTATTTGAGCACATCATGTTTAATGCATTAAAACGGTGAAATACCCCGTACGGGAACTTTTTTCCCAGCTTTGGTTTTTGTATTGTTTTCTTCGAGTATACAGGAGTAAAAACTCAAAGAACCACACAGGATTAGGCAAGGAAGGGGCACTCCCCTCCTGCCATGCGTGCATAGTAAAAGCTCAATACATATCTTGAAGTCATTAACTAGTTAATATTAGGATAAACGCTCTGTGATAATTTAATTAGGCTTTTTATCTCCCCCTTCCCTCCCTTCTTTCCCATGTTTGTTCTCTTCTGCTTTTTTCCCAAGGGTATTTATGGAGGTTCTCCTATATGTCCTGAAACCTGAAACCTGGAAATAGATGGATGAATAAGAGGGACATGATCCTAGACCTCTTGGAGCTTACAATTCAGTAGGAAAAAACAGAAAATGAACAATTACAAAAGCCAGTGGCCTTTCTTATACTCAGCTGTTTGAAGGAATTCTGACTTTCCCAAAGTGTTGACTCTTGAAGACTAAAGAGGTCACGTCTCCCAGGGGTATTTGCATTTTGATAGGGACTATGCAAGACACAAAGGAGTAAGTGGCTCATAGAACAGTTTCTGATACTTTGTGGGGAGAGTAACTACTCCACTTACTTGAAAGGCCAGTTTGGACGCATTTTTTTTTTTTTCCTCAGAAGTATTAAATGTCACCATGATTGGGAAGAAGAAATTAAATACCCTGCCCCTCCACCCTTACTTGATGTAGTCTGGGAAAGAACCTTAGTTTGCCAACATGACTGCCAGGACGGACACATCCACATAGTTCAATGACAGTATGGCCATCATCCCCCTTTGATGTTGCCAAAACAGGTTTATTTTTAATAATAATAATAAAAGTCCACTTTTAGGCAGGGAGCTTGACATGTTAAAGGAAGGAAAGGCATCAAGGAACCAACAGGAATGTTGAGTTTCTCCTTCAGACGTCCTTCCTCATCCCTCAACCATAACAGGCATTAGAGGTGATTTTTGTCCCCTCAGACAAGGAAACATAAAATAAAGCCTTTACCGGCAGAAATGAAGCCTTATTCCACTTCATTCCTTCACACCTCCCTCACCCTTGTCATGAATCTAGAGGCAACTCTTAACTCTGACTCTGATTATTCTTCCGAACACTCCAGCCCAGAGGTAGCGCCAGCAACAACAGGGATCTGCTAACTGGCTTCAAAACAGAACTGTATGTAAACGCGTCTCCGAGAAAACGCGCTCTTCTGCTTTTTCCCAGTTGTGTCATCTGTCCATTGCCCCAAAATGCTGTATAAAAAGCAATCACAAAATCTTATAGCATATGACAGTAAGTTTACTGTTCATACATCTGGGATCTTGGCTGGGCTCATTCAGGTGTCTGGAGGTCAGTTGGGTCATGCTTGGGGAGACTGAGGTGACTGGGCTGCGACCAATGTCTCTTGTCTTTTAGCTGGCCAACGCAGCATGCTTGCATGGCAATGGCAGAGGGGCTGAAGCAAAAGCAGAGACGTGCAAGACTTCTGAGGGTCTAGTCTCAGGACCACACACTCTTTTCTGCCTTAGTCTATTGGCAAATCACATGAGGAAATATAAGGTGTTTTTGTTGAACTTCAAAGTTGTATGACAAAGGGTATAGACACAGCGTAGGGTGAAGTGTTAGGGTTCTTTGAAACCCCACCCCTAATTGTCCTATACTTAATTTGCATGCAGCGTTATTTATTTTAATACCATTACTCCAGTAGAATATACTCCCTGTGAGGGTAGGGCTTTTTCTTGCATTTATTTACTGATATGCAAGAGTCTAGAATAGTCTCTATTCTACTACTACTACTACTACTACTACTACTACTACTATTGCTGCTGCTGCTGCTGCTGCTACTACTACTGCCACCACTACTACCTGTAGTAGATATTTACTAAAAGTTTATGAAATAATGAATGAATTACAATGAGAGTGCCATGAGAGACTCAAGGTACCCTAAAGTGTAGAATACAGAGTGAGGCTTTTTTTGAAACCTCAACCTGACATGTCTAAACTCCTCCTATATTCTTGGATCCTTTTCCTCTTGTGAGTACAAAATGTAAACATTCTGCGGTTTCTGCTCTTGTCTGTTTCTCTATAAGATATAGTGACTTCTATACTTTATCTTGAATTCAGGGCCTTCACACATTCTACTTTTGCTAACTAACCCTGTGCGGCAGCTTATATTTTTCCAATATGGCTACAACAATATCTCCTACGCCACATGTTCCTCTACAATCCATGTGACCGTGACATTCCTCTCATCAGGAGGGAGGTACATGTAACCTCTTCTGAACTCTGGGTGGGCTGATATCTCATCTGTAACAAATAGAATGTGATGGAAATAACACAGTATGGCATCCAAGGCTAAATTATAAAAAGTAATGCAGCTTCCATCTTAAATGTTGCAGCACTCACATTTGGAGCCTTGGGCTACCTTGTAAGAATCTGACTACCCTGAAGCTGCCTTATCGGGAGGAAGCCCAGACAACATGAAGAGGCCACTTGGAAGTGCCTGGATTGACAGGCCGAGGACAGCATCAACTGACAGCTATGTGAGTGAACCACTTTGGATATATCCAGTCCAGTCAAGTCTTCAGATTACCACCATCCTAAACTCTTCCAGAATTCCTGACCCAAAAAATTACAAACAAAAATATAGTTGTTATAAGCCTTTGAGTTTTAGGATAATGTGTTATGGAGCAAGGTAACTGGAATGTCCTGCTAGCTTCCCATAATCCAATGCTATGGAAGTCCCCTCTAATCAACAGTCTACACTCAACAGGGCAATGAGCAGTTAGGAAGATAAATATTTTAGAGAAATCTGGAAGACAGAAAAGTATGCAGGCACCCGAAAAGATGTGTTCTGAAATAACAATTCCAATTGGATTCTTTAAAAATAGTGATGACCCCACAAGAAATATGCAGTCTGTACAAAATCTTGCCAAGGCCATTTATTTTACCATTATCTGCAAGATTTGTCCTGATAGTCACAGAATTTCTAGGAGCATTTGCTGACAGGCAGCTCCCAACATATGTTTCTGTGATCTTGCTGAATTGCTCAGTTCCCAGTTCTTCTTCAGTATGTCCTTATTATGCAGATTATGCAAAACTATGGATGGAAGAGAGTATTAGTGGGTTCATCAAGGAAATCGCATAAAAATTATGCAAAACTATCTAGAAAAGAGAGTATTAAAATCAGGGTTTCTCTTATGCAAATTATTGCTCTCTATGGGTGAATATGAAAAAAATCAGTAATTGTATAACTGTCAAACCTTACCAATTAAGGTTTAATACATTTAAGGAATAATGCATCTTAGAAATGCTTTCAAAAGATTTTCCAAAGTTTTGCTCAAAGGGTGCATCCTAGAAATGCTTGAGATAACTGAATAGTGCTTTGTTCATTCCTTACAGCATATCCTCTGTGGAGACTCATCCCTACTTTATTAGATTAACAACATAATTGGAAACTTTCCCTAATTCTGCTCTTTGCTTTGCAGTTTTCTCTCCTTGGAATACTCTTCAAAATATTACCTCCTGGCTTGCCTCTTCACCTCTTTCTCAATGAGGTTGTCTCCAACTTGTTATTTTAAAGTTACTACCCTTCCACCAACATTAGTATCTAACGACTATATATTTTACTTACTTATTTTGTTTCCAATCTATCTCTCTCCACTAAAATTTAATCCCCAGAAGAACAGGAAATTTTGTCTGTGTTGTTTCCTCTTCTATGCTCAGCATCTAGATCAATGCCTGACACATGATATGTGCTCAGTAGATACTTATTGATGTCTGTGATGCTCTTCATAATGTCAAAATTTTCTATCCATCCATGGCTGAGTTTTGCTGTCTGCTTTCCTGACCAGTTGCTTGATTATACACCTCTGCCACAAGCAGTCACAAAAATGTGCATTCTAACATAGGATTTGATTCTCTTTATTGTCTTTTTCCCTCTACTTCCAGTTTTATCAATTTATAGTACTTTGTTAGCCATTATAGGCTAATCATGATTGCCAGTACACATGTAATCCCAGAATTAAAAGCCACCTGAAATAAGCAAGCAAAGTGGCACTCGCCACTCCACCTGAAGGAGGGGTAGCTAAGTTTGATTGGATCACATTGGCCAAGAACGAGCAACAGTGCACACCCAAGCTTATTGGATATGAAGGAAGTGTATGTCAATTATGCCCTTGGATATTACAATGTGTGTTTATGGATGAGTGATTTGAATGAACATTGCTGTATGGGACACTGCTAAAACAGGTATTCCTCCCTTGTAAACTAATGCATCTGTGTAAGGTACATTAAATTGGCAAGTGGGGATGTAGGTGTTCCTTTAGGTAGAGTAAATTATTTAACTGGAAACGTTTAACAGCTTCCTACATGTGGTCATTTCTAAGGTTTTCACCAGCATTCAGAAGAGTAGGAGGAAAAGTGATTGTAAGTTCTTACGGTGGTATAGTTCACTGGCTATTAAATAACCTAATAATAGCCTAGTGTTGATAATACATTAACATATCTGCTTTTTGTTTTATGGTACACTAATATTTTTCACTTGTACATTTGCAGTTCTCCTTATTGTAAGAAGTTCCAATGTCAACAACATAAGGTAGAAGTAATTCTCATATATAATTTTTAGACATTTGCATGAATGCAAATGGTGGTAGTCAAAAGAGCAGATATGTTCCAAATAATTCATATTGATTTATACTCTGGAATGGCCATGGTCATGCTTAGCGAGCTGTTCTCAATATGAGATGACTGCTCAACAGGACTTGACCCAGCATTCTCATGAGATACAGTAAGAGGCGATAACCAGAAAAACACAGGGTCTCAGTCCATAATCCAAAAGGTAGACAAACCAATTACCAAATGATTAAACAGAGCTAACTACTTTAGGATGGCAAAGATTAACAGAATCATAGAGCTAGAGATCATCTCCAAGAGATCATCTCTTTATGCCTTTCCTTTAACAATAAGGAAACCAAGGTCCATGGAAATCATACAACAGGGAATCGTTGAAAGGTTGTTAAGAGGAGAGTCATGGGATCACATCTGTGCTTTAGAAAGATCAGTTTTCTTGAAAATTAGAGAACATATTTGAAAGGAGGATAATATATCAGAGTGGTAAGTAGAATAATCAAGAAATGAGGAAATCTGAACTAATAGCAATAGGGTGGCAAGACTTGGAAGAAGTCAAGAGATCTGAAGCAAGCAGGTTTACAGGGTTTTATGAGCAACTGGCTGTGGGAGTAAAGGAGGATAAAAGTCAAAGATTATGGCTAGTTCTTCTCTGGACAATTGGGCCAACGAAGATACTATCCACCATGCCAAAGAATACATGCAGTGGAATAGATATGAGGCATAAAGAAGAAGGAAAATAGCTAATTCAGTTTTAAAACCTGAGTGTGGCTTTACAGTCTCATGATGTAAAAAGAGAAACAATAAGGCAATAAAATGTTAACAATATGTCCTGAAGGTTAAAAATTCAGTACAACTGATTAAAGGAGGTTGATAGAGGTGAGCTTTGGAAATTGGTTAATATAGGGATAGTACGGATAAAGGCATGTAGCTAGACTTCAGAATGAGGAAGCTTGACCACCCAGCTTTAATGGCCTTCTACTATCAGCAACATCTTGAGTTTATTTGGAGAAACCACCATTCACCATTCCTAGAACATGTGATTTAAAAGAAGCTACACCATTCCATGTCCCCAAGGGGGAGCATATAACCCAGGTCTGCCAAGGAGAAGCAATCCTGAGCTTTCTTGGCTAAAACCATTGGAAAGCTAAGATTGCTAATGTAGAAGGATTAAACCTACAGCTACTGCTGGCCCTCTTATGACTGCAAGGAGAAAGCACGCTGAGGATAAAACCACACACAGGAAAGCAGAACTGAGTAATAAAAAAAGTATGACATGCTATAACAAGATGTCTTAGAATAAAAAAGAAAAATAAAATAATAAACCAATAAAACAAAAATTATAATAAAAAAAGAAAAAAGTATGACAAAAAGTGTGACCCATGACATTATTAAAATGCCTGCATCTGGCCTTACCTGAAAGACTCTTCAACTATGGAACCCAGTACATTCCTTCTTTTACTTAAATGGGGGTATGTCACTTGCAAAAGAAGGAGACCTGGAATAATTCAGGGTTTTTTTGTCCATTTGAAGTAGTTTGCTGTGATTCCATTAGAGAAGCTAGGTAGGCATGGACGGGAGCAAGAAAAATATTTGCTGAAGTCACATTTGAGATGATTATTGACAACAGAGAATTCTATGAGCCTTTGAACAATGAACGAGTGGAGGTATTGAAATGAGACTTGAGGTCAAATTCCTGCTCCACCAAACCTCATTGTGTGACCTCGGGAAAGTTATTTAACCTTTCTAAGCCTTGGTTCTCTCATCTCTAAATTGCTAAAGACAATGGAATCTTTCTCAAAGCACGGTTAGGATAATGCCTATAAAGGGTTTAACTTGATGTCTAGCTCTGAATAAATGTTAGCATTTGTCCAAAATCATTATTATTCTGTGTGGAGTTGCTTTGAGAAGTGGATCATCACTGCCTGCTTGCCGCCTAACCTCTTGCATCCTCCTCTTTTTCTAAGTTGGTTCTCCTTAGAAAAGAGTCACAGGTTTTTGGTTTGTTTGTTTTGCTTATTCTTTCTCAATGATTCCTAAATAAAATGTGTTCCGTTTACAAGCCTAGCTATTTTTTTTAGGGTGACAAATTCAACTTCTAAGGTGAAAAAAGAAGTCATGTTGTGTTTTTCAGCTTTTATGTGATCACTGGTAATAAAGATTCAAGTTGACAAATTCTGTTGCTGATGCATGAGACAGAATAAAGTTAATCTTTCAAGGCTATCTGGTTCTGCGGCAGTAAGAGTAAACAGGAAAGCAAAAGCATGTGACAGAAAGCTATGTGGTGAGCAGATCTGCAAAGAGAGGATAAGCAGATAATATCTGAAGGGGGACTCTTAGTTGTTTTCAATCTTTTAAGTTCCACAGAAGTTTCCCACAGTTTCTCTTTACCAAGCTCTCACAGCTTTGGGGGGAAAAACCTCTGCAAGGTGTCCTTGGATATTTAGTTATTTGAGCTGCTTCTGGAAAGACTGAACAAGAAATTTGCTTTATTTTTGGCTAGAAGGTATACAAACCAAACTTAGTTTAAAAAGAAAATGACTGAATTCAGTTTCTAATTATATTTTTCTCTTTCAATTAAGATGTTCCAGAAAATTATTAATAGTATATTTCTGTGTGTCATCCAAATGGGTGGCTTACTCATATTTACTTGAAATTCACAATTAGAACCTCCACATAACTCAATCTCCAGGCCACCACTACTCAGTAAAATTGGTTTTTATTTAGATAGTGACATTCAGCACTCCCCCACATCTTTTTGGTCAAGAAACTGCACAGTTAGATTTTGAGTTTTGCATGAGACATACAAAATTTGAATTCAAACATCAGAGTACTAGTGATGCAGAAGTGGTAAGTAGGTCAGTACATATAAATGGTGATTGTAAAGGCATTCAAAAGATCGAGTCTTTTAAAAAAGGGAACCTGGAGATAAATCAATGGAATAGAACATCGTAACAGTCTAATAGGCTCCTGCTTCCAGAAAAATGTCATGGAAGAGTAAATAAATTTATTTTGTCTCAATATTTATTTTTAAAACTGAGGTCTATTATCTCTTCTAATGGTTTTATTTCATTTCCCAAATGATTAGATATAATCCAAATGATTAAATATAAATAAAGTGAGACCATTTATTTAATACAAGCTGATTCTTGTTTCTGATACAGGCTAAGTACACAACCCAAAAAAGAGAGATGTGGAGTGTGAGGCTAGCTAACAGGTTACTATCCAGACATCTCCTCTGTTTTTCCCAATTAACCAAAACAGCATGAGGCCCATTATTTTCCTATGGATAAAACGAAAAATAAAGAGGAGGATTTTCTTTCCTGGGAATTATATTTGTATATATGCTCATTATTATTTTAAAGTTCCTCTTTTACATAACATATTTGGGGAAAAAAATGCACTGAATCTTAGATTTATATACTCCTAGATTTGTAAAGTTTTAAAGTATCATATTATTGACCACTTAAAGCATGGATCTCTTTGTATCCATTAGGATTAGATTTAGCTGCATCAAAAATAAAAATGCAAAAAAATTGTAGGCACATAGAAGTTATTTCTCTCCTATTAAAAAAGCCCAAGGTACAGAGAGTGACATCATAAAATGGCAAAATGGGAAGCAGTAGATCCTCCTTCCTCCCATGGAGACAGATTTGGCAATAAAACATGGACTAACTCCCTCTGTGAGAAATCCAAACACTAGTTAAGGGGCTCTTGCATGCCAGACAAGTACAAAGCCAGTCACATCCAGGCCTGTATGAAAATTCATGGCACTCATGCTATAATCTCTCCCCCAATAGAGTGCCATATGCTTGGGAGAAAACTCCCAGCTTCTAGTTTCTAGCTTCTAGTTTCTGGAAAGGGAAATAAAAGACTGGGCTGTACTTCCAATGTTTTTACTTTCCAGGGTCTGGATGAGGAACCGGCTTTTGCCCACCTGTCTGGGAGCATTAACAGGAGCAGGCACATTCTTGATACCTGGGGGGCCCTGATAACAAAAGAGAGCTGTGCATCGTGCTGCTGCTACCCAGGACTCATGGTACAGCAGATAGAGGTCAATAGAGGTTGGCAGTTTCTTCTTCAGGGAGAAATAGAACAGTAGAGCATGTGTTCAACATCTGGTTTTTCATGGGGCTGCCTGAGGTACCGGTTTCTGTCTAGCTTGATGTGGGGAGCTGACAGAACCCAGCATACTTTAGATACCTGGGGTTCCACTAAAAGTAAAAAAGGACTAGGCTGTATGGTCATGTTTCTGCTTCAGATGACCCATGGTGAGACAAAAAGACACAGAAGGAGCAAGAGATTACAAGCTCCTCAAAACAAAAAACTGGCAAATCCCTCTAATTAGGAATCTGCGCACATGTCTAGAGAAGACACATTCAAAGAAAAGACTTGAGAGGCCCCCAGAATCTCTAGCCAGGCTTATTGGTTAAGATCTTTCCATGTATAAAGCTAATCCTTAAAGACTGGGAGAGGTGGCTGATTTTTCAAATACCCAGATACCAACACAAAATCACAAAAAGTACAAGACACAAGGAAAAATGGCCCAATGAAAAAAAAAAAAGAACAAAATAAATCTCCAGAAATTGACCCCAAAGAAACAGAGAGATATGAATTACCTAAAAGTGAATTCAAAATACCTGTCATGAAGATTTTTAATGAGCTCAGGAAAATGATGCATGAACAAAATGACATTTCAAAGTAGAGAGAATTTTAAATAAAAAGAATGAAGGAGACATTTTTGGAGCTAAAGAATGCAATAACTACAATGATAGAAAAAAGTCACTAGAAGGGCTCAACAGCTGACTTGATCAGGCAGAAAAAAAGAATCAGTGCACTCAAAAATGGGTAATCTAAAATTATGCAATAAGAGGAACAAAAAGAAAAATGAATGAAAAAGAATGAACCATATCTAAGGGTCTTGTGGGGCACTATCAAACAGACCACTGTATGCATTATGGAAATTGCAGAGGGGAAGAGAAAGAGAAAAAAAAACAGTTTATTTAAAAATAATTGCCCCAAACTTCCCAAATCTGGGGAAGAAAAAAAGACATCTAGATTCTAGAAGCCAATGGATCCCAAAAAAGATGAATACAAACAAATCCAAGTAAGATACATTATAATTAAGTTGTCAGTGTCAAAGACAGAGAATTTTTAAAGCAAGAGAAAAGCGATTTGTCCCACATAAGTGAACCTCAATAAGACTCAGAGGATTTCTCAGTGGAAACCTTGCTGACCAGAAGGAGTGGGATGACATATGTACAAAGTGCTGAATGGGGAAAAAAACAAAACAAAACCTTGCCAACCAAAATACTATACTTAGCAAAATGTTTCTTCAAAAATGAAGGAGAGCTAAAGACATTCCAAAATAAACAAAAGCTGAGAGAGTTCATCCTCACTATACCTGCCTTACAAGAAATGCTAAATGGAGTCATTAAAGTTGAAATAAAAAATGCCAAGCAGCAAAATGAAAGCATATAAAAGTATAAAGCTGTCTGGTACAGTGAATATGGATAAATACAGAATATTATAATACTGTATTGGTGGTGCACAAATCACTTTTAATTGGAAGACAGAAGTAACAAAGTATAAAAATAACTATAACTATAAAATATATTAGTGAATAAAATATTTAAACAAAATAAGATTCAACTATATGCTTTCTACAAGAGACCTACTTTATACTTAAAGACCCACATAGGCTGAAAGTGAAAGGATGGAGAAAAGATGTTTCATACCAAATATTATAAAAATGAAAACACAACGTACCAAAACTTACGGGATCTAGCAAAAGCAATACTAAGAGATGCTAAAAGAAAAACTATAGCTGAATTAAATTTAAAAGAGTTTAATTGAGCAAAGAACGATTTGCAAATTGGGCAGTCTCCTGAGCCAGAGTAGGTTCAGAGACTCCAGCACAGCCAGGTGGTAGAAGAAGATTTATGGACAGAGAAAGGAAAGTGACATACAGAAAACCGAAGTGAGGTACAGAAACAATCAGATTGGTTACAGCTCATAGTTTGCCTTATTTGAACATGATTTGAACAGTTGGCCAGGTTTGACTGGACAAAACTTGGTGATCAGCAGAAAAGTAGGCTACGGTCTGTACACAACTCCATTTAGGTTATACTTTATGATGTACAGAGAAACCTTTAGGCTGAACTTAAAATATATAAGGAGGCAGCTTTAGGATAAACTTGAGTTAATAGAGATAAGTTGATAACAATACATGCCTGCATTAAAAATGAAGAAATATCTCAAATAAACAATATCACTCTACACCTAAAGGGATTAGAAAAAGAAGGACAAACTAAGCCCAAAGTTAGCATAAAGAAGGAAATAACATAGACCAGGAATATATAAAATAGAGAATAAAACAATAGAAAATATCAATGAAAAAAGATTTAGTGTTTTTAAAAGATCAAGAAAATTGGCAACCTTTAACTAGACTAAGTGAAAAAAGACACAAGATTCAAATAAATAAAATCAGAAAACGATGAGATGGTGTTACAACTGATGCCATGGAAAAAAGGATTATAAGAGACTACTGTGAACAATTATATACCAGATCTCACAGGTATTTGAGGATAAACCCATCGCTGGACTCAGCTGTAAAAGGTCTTATCTGAGATCCCTTGGGGAACAGAGCTCCATCAAAGCCAATCCAAAAGGCCTGTGTAGAAAGAATTATTCTTGCTGCACTTTATGCAAATAATCAGGCCAAGCATAAGACTAAGGTCTGTTTTAAAAACCACCAGTCCTATGATGATTTGCTTTTTTTTAACAAGCATGAGGACTGGAGAGAGAGAAATTATGTTCCAAACTTATCATACATTTGTCATTAAATTCTAAACTCACTAGTTTTTAAGTTTTCACTTGCCTTTTAGACTAACCCTGCTTGTTCCTGTGAACCAACCAGCAATCTCTGGCTGCAGCTCAGAAAGAACAAGAGGGATGGATAATGTAAAAATCTGGATCAGTATTCTAATTCTGAGCAATTATCCTGCAAATCCTGCCAGGGGATTGGAGTCAATAGGATGTTCATCACTCAGAGATTTCCTTTTGGGAAAGCAAGAACAAGCCAGCTAACAAAAGACAAGCACCATGCACCCAAATCCTAACAAGCATAACTATAGCCACCAGGTGTTTGGGTGTGTCACAGGACATCCTTTTCTCTCTCCCTTGTTGGAGGAGGACTCAGTTCCACAGTTTCACCTTAGCATTCAGCTTATGATAAGGAGTCCGTGCAACACCCCCATGAGATACATTTTTATCCCAAACTAATTCCAAGCTTTGAGTCAAAGCCCTAGGAAAGAAAACTGGATCTAGGGGATCCAGAGGCAGACGACAACAGAGGTTAAAAGGCATAGTGCATGTGAGTGTGGCTGATTCCTGCTGATTAAGCCAAGCCCAAGCTTCCTGTCTCATGGATAAAGGCCACATTAGTATCCATGGCATAAATGAGGTCTAGGGAATTCAAGGCTACTGACAGCAGGGAAGATAGGGCACACGTGGGAAGGAGTGGATGATTCCCACCCGTTCGACCCCCTGCTTCATGGGTGCAAGTCGCTTTTACACTCATGGCCACATCTGCCAAGGTTGACAGGTCTTGGGGATACAAGGACAGAAGAGGGAAAGAGGACTCTCTTCCCTCTCTCATTCAGGTACCACAGGTATCTGTTAGGCAGAGAAGAGAACTAGGATGCCTGCTCCCCTCTTTCTATATGGGTAGCCATTCATCTTCAGTCTGTACCCCTTTCGAATGCATCCTGAACGAACCCCTGGGACTCCTTTGAAAAAAAATACCTTTTTTTTTCTTCTCTCCTCCTCTGTCCTCTCTTCACTGATAGGTAATTGTGTCCCCGTACTATGGAACACTTCCCTCAGATGCATCCTCCAAACTGGAAAGAGTTAATTTCCTAAATTCTAAACTGATTGGCTTGGGGTTGGGCTCAGGGGAGGGGGAACCGAGAAGCCCAACGTAATGGCAAAAGGGTGAAGTTTTTTACCAGCCGGGCATTTGGCCTCCCTGTCCCCATGCAAACTGGTAAAAGGGCTTTATAAGTTTTGAGCTATCCTTCCCCTTCCCCTTGTTTCGTTTTGATACATGCTCTCTTTTTTTTTTTTTTTTTTTTTTTTTTGAGGAGGAGTCTCACACTGTTGCCCAGGCTGGAGTGCGATGGTACAATCTCAGCTCACTGCAACCTCCGCCTCCGGGGTTCATGTGATTTTCCTGACTCACCCTCCTGAATAGCTGGGATTACAGGCACACCACCCGGCTAATTTTTTGTATTTTTGGTTGAGAAGGGGTTTCACTATGTTGGCCAGACTGATCTTGAACTCCTGACCTTGTGATCCACCCGCCTCAGCCTCCCAAAGTGCTGGATTACAGGCGTGAGCCACCGCGCCTGGCCGATACATGTTTTCTAATAACCCAGTTTGTCTGTTCTTACCTTCAGGCCATGAAACTCCAAACTGTCATACAACCAGAGCCTCTGACGATGGCCCCTTCTGCTGGGAACCCTTAGATAGGCCTCTGAGGGCGATCTGACTGCCGTTTCCCCAAAACAGCGCCCCCCTTCAGCAGGAAGCAGTTAAGATCGGTCTTCGTCCTTATCCTTATTCTAACAGCAGTTAGATGTACTTCTTCAGAGAGGGGAATGAGACAGCCAGGTGGGAGGGGGTCCCCCAGGAAAACACCAACCAGCCTGCGCATTGGGGTGGAGACACAGGAGTTCGCGCCCTTTGCAACGGGGAGAAGTCTGGCCCCACCTCTTCCTGTGTAGAACCTGGGATTTAAACAGCATGAGGTGGGAAGTGCACGGGCAGGAACTCTGGACTTGTGGAAAGTCCCTCTTCCCCCTTTTTCCCTTTTCACCCAATAAGATTCTGCTTTACTCAGCCTTCAAACCGTCAGCAAGCCTGAATTTTCGTGACCGTGGGATGGACAAGGAGCTAGTCTTTAGCTGAACTAAGGACAAGTCCTGCAACACTGAGAGCAGCTGCTGTTGGCGGGGCATATGATTGTGTTGTATGTGCAGGTATTGTAACATTGCTTAGCATTCCTGAGACCTTAAGTCACTGTCAAGGACTAAAAACTGCGATGATGACTGGAAGTATCTCTTCCACATCCAAAATAATCTATTTAGAATCGCTTCCCTAGTTCACCAGGTCTCTACCAAATATCAGTGCTTTTAGTTCCTTCCAAATCATCACTTTGACTTCTAAACCAATGTATTCCTGAATTATGCTGTAGAGAAAAACACAGTTTCCTCCATGTAGGTCTCCCTCCTTAAGTTTGTCTTCCTCACATCAAACATCTCTAACATTTAGAAAAAGACAATAGTGGCCGGGCGCGGTGGCTCAAGCCTGTAATCCAGCACTTTGGGAGGCCGAGACGGCCGGATCACGAGGTCAGGAGATCGAGACCATCCTGGCTAACATGGTGAAACCCCGTCTCTACTAAAAATACAAAAACTAGCCGGGCGAGGTGGCGGGCGCCTGTAGTCCCAGCTACTCGGGTGGCTGAGGCAGGAGAATGGCGTAAACCCGGGAGGCGGAGCTTGCAGTGAGCTGAGATCCGGCCACTGCACTCCAGTCCGGGCGACAGAGCGAGACTCCGCCTCAAAAAAAAAAAAAAAAAAAAAAGAGAGTAGTTTGTAAATGAATCCAGGTGCACAATTGTCCAAATCAGGAAAATAACTTCCTAAATCATTGAAAATAACTTCCTAAAACATTATTCATTGATAAATATGTTGGCCAAATCAATGTAAATATTTCAGTTGATCAGTTTGTCTACAGAGATTGTGGCTACAAAATGAAAAATCATATTCAGCTTATTTATATGTTATAAATGTAAAAGGAGCAACGGAAATAGCAATCACAATATCCTATGCAAAACCAGAAGTCCACTTCATTTTTTCCCAGAGGCACTGGTTTTTAGACTATGGGGCTGATGTTCCTAGCCATGTTATTAAGTATAATTGGTTAGATTACATTCTAAATTAAGCCAGTTCATTGGCGTAAACTCTGTATGGGACACTTGGCATCATAAAGCTCTTTCACAGCTAGATGATGTAGAATATCCTTCAGACTCTTTTCTTTGTAAGGAGTACTGTTAGGTCAAATGAACACACAGATAGTAATATAACATAATACTAGAACTATTTTTATAAAATCACAACTCAATTAACATTTTGTAAAAGGTTCAATAATATCTTAGAAAACTGTGGTGCGTTCACATGTGTATTGAATGCATACACTTGCCTATACATATTAGGCTTTGATCACTAATGTTAAATTCAGCTAAACTTTGGACCTTTATGTGAATTGTGGTATGAATATATATGCGTGTGTACATACATAAATATATGTGTATATAGATACATATATGTTATTCTTAAGAGTTGTGGTTTTAACATAAAATTAACAACCTGTATTTCTTTTTTTCTTTTCTTTTTTTTTTTTTTTTTGAGATGGAGTCTTGCTCTGTCACCCAGGCTGGAGTGCAGTGGCGTGATCTCGGCTCACTGCAACCTCTGCCTTCTGGGTTCAAGCATTTCTCTGCCTCGGCCTCCCGAGTCCCTGGGATTACAGGCGCCCGCCACAACGCCCAGCTAAATTTTTTTTTTGTATTTTTAGTAGAGACGAGGTTTCACCATCTTGGCCAGGCTGGTCTTGAACTCCTGACCTCATGATCCACTCACCTTAGCATCCCAAAGTGCTGGGATTACAGGCTTGAGGCACCACACCTGGCCAACAACCTGTATTTCAAAATTGAGGTTAAAATGGTAACAATCTGTCTGTAAATAATACTAATATTGCGTATTTTTGCCTGCTCTTCCAACAATGTTGGACATTAGCTGAGAACATGGCTTTTAACTGGTTATGTGTGTATGCATACAGTACTCTGTGAATTGGAAATTCTGTAAAAGATGCAAATTTTGCATTAGAAGCCAAGGAATAAGATTAAATCAGCACTCGTGGACAACTGAGATTATTGATTATTCTACATTATTCATATCCATGATATGAAGTGATTCTGGAATTATTTTGCTTGCTACTAGAAAATAAGCTAAGAGTAATGACAATTTGTTAAATGCATCTACGAAATTCCATCAATAGGAAAGTGAGAGCAGTCTTTTTTAATTAAATCAGAGGATACGGCACAGTAACATTTACCTGTCCTCAAAGTTTTATTACTTTATCAACACACAAAATTGCCAAGATTTTAGCCATTTGTGAAGTCCTCTAGCTATATACTAGGGAGTGTCATTTGTACCTGAACCACCTTATAAAATAGAGCTGCCTCTGCTCGATTATTTTCTAAATATTGCAATATATTTATATTTGTGAATTGGAACAATGGACCAGATGACAAATATGCATACAAGGAGACAAGAATACTGTCATATCTTTCTGGAATTTATACCAGAAAATAGGACAAATCTTCTAGAAATATGAAAAATATTAGCCTGACACTGTTCATTCTTACTTTTTGAGAACTTGTGTAAGTCATTTGTTCTCTTTTTGCCTCAAGTTCTTTATTAATATTAGTAGTGCTGGAATATATCCTGTCTGAGATACTGTGATCAAATTACTATATATCCAAGGATTTCAGCCCTTGGCTGTGAATCATTATCAATGGGAGGAATTTTGATTCTGCAGGCTTGGGTTAGAACCTTGGCATATATACTTTTAAGATGGGCCACAAGTGATTCTGATATTCAGCCAAGGTACGGAATAATTCTTCTACGCTTTGTGATTCAAAAACAAAATGGAAATCTTTAAGTCTATATTATTTCTTATTCCTTAACTATATTTTATACCTTGCTGAGAAAAATTGTCAGTGGGTGTAGCAGTGGTAAAATTGCTGCAGTGCATATCATTATAAGACAAGATATGTACATTGTTACTGGTAGAAAACTGATAAAAATGAATAGTGTATTAATCAAGATTCTACAGAAAGATAAGAAAATATGTGTGTGTGTATATATGCGTGTGTGTGTGTGTGTGTGTATATATAGAGAAAGGGGGATATATAGGATAATAGGAAATAAGATTTTTATATATATAGAAATAGAATAGACACATATATGCTTGTAGATAGATAGATAGATAGATAGATAGATAGATAAAGAAATTTTAAGGAATTGGTTTATGCAACTGTGGGGGTTGGCAAATCCAAAGTCTGCAGAGCTGGTTATGGGTTAGAAATTCAGGCAAAAGTTGATATTGCAGTCTTGATTCTAATGGCTGGAAACTCAAACGGATTGCTGTGTTTCAGTCTGGAGGGAAAATTCCGTCTTTTGGGGGGAACTTTTGTCTTTTTCCTAAAGGCCTTCAACTGATTGGATGATGCTCACCCATCCTATGCAGGGTAAATCTGATTTATTCAAAGTCTACTGGTATAAAATATTAAATCACATCTAAAAAATCCCTCCACAGCAACATCTAGACTGTTTGAGCGAATAATTGGGCACCATAGCCTAGCCAAGTTGACACAGAAAATTAACCATCCCAGAAAGTAAACTTACCAAGAGCTAATAAAAGCAAAAGAATTCCAAAGTGGGTTGGATCAGAATGAAAATGATTGAGTATCTGAGAAAGCCTGGCAGGTGCCACATGTGGGTGGAAGAGGCAACAAGGTTGCAGATAACATGAGTCTGCTAGAGGGTGAAAATGGTGTCCTGAGTTAAGTCTGCAGTAAAGGTTATAGGTAATGAAGAGCAGGCAGAGGCACACAAAGATGTCAGAACTGGTATTATTTCGACTCCATTAAACCAATGCACTTCATCACAATTGATTTTCATTGTTTATTTTAATTTTCTTGTATACTTATTCATTACATGCTACTCTGCTCAGAGCATTTTGACTTCCTTGAACATTTATTTATTAGCTTGTTGGTGTTGGTTTTGCTTGTCAGCTGCATTATTCATTTCTGGAGTAACACTTCATACTAAGGCGGTTGTTGCTTGTTGATTGAACAGGCCAGTTGTAATTTCTCTGTACTCTATAGTGATGTCAGTTTTCTTTAACCCAAGGACTGTTTGCACAAGTAAGTTGCTTTCACTCCTAGTTTTTTATCACTGCCAGTCAGGTACTCACCAAAGTTTGAATCTTCTTTACTCTTCTATCATGATGTCATTATCCTGTGGGCCTACTAGTTATGTACATGTATCTAAGTGAATTATTTTGTCCACAGGCTCCACTCTCTGATTTTTACCTTCCCATATAGCACTTGCTGAAATTTAATTTTCTCCAAATTTGGTGACTTTGGATAATACCATAACTACTGTGGTTTTTAAACTCTTTGAAAGCCTTTGGGGCCTATAAAAGGCACAGGGCTTTAGAAAAGTAATTCTCACCTATTGGTGTATATAATTTAGAGACCGTGTAAAATGTAGATGACTGGCTCCACTTCGAAAAACTTACGTTTTACTATGTATGGGGACAGAGGGGCCATAAGTATGCATTTAAAAGAAGCTACAGCTTTCTCTCTTGTATGATTAATAGTAATTTGCTGATAATTTGTCATGATGCAATATATAGTCTAAAATGGAAACTTTTTATTTTAGAATAATTTTTGATTTATGAACCAGTTGCAAAGACTGTATAAAGCATTTTCATGCACATTTTGCTCAGCTTCCCCTAAAATTAATATCTTACATTGTACATGGATGTAAACTAAAAAATTGACATTGGCATATTACTATTAACTAAACTTCAGACTTTATTCAAATTTGTAAATTTTTTATACCCATGTCCTTTTTCAGTGTCAGGATACAACTCAGCCTACCACATTGAATTTAGTTTTCATGTCTCTTTAATCTAAAATCTGTGACTGGTTCTCAGCCTTTACTTGTTCCCATGACGTTTATGGTTTTGAAGAGTACTTGAGAATTTTGTAAGATGTCCCTGGACTTGGGTTTGTTAGATGTTTTCTCCTCAGTAGACTAGGATTCTGGAATTTAGAGAAGAATACTATAGAGGTGAAGTGTCTTTCTCATCACATCCTATCAGAGTAGTGCATGATACCTACGTGACTTCTCACTGCTGATATTAACATTGATCACTTGGTTAAGGAGAGAACTGCCAGGCTTCTCCACTAAAATGTTACCATTTTTTCCTTTCCATATTTAATTTTTTAGAATCCAGCCCACACTCTGGGGAGGACATTTAAATTCCACCTCATGGAGGGAGGAGTATCTATGTACATTTTTTGAAATTCTTCATAAGACAGATTTGCACCTTTTTTTTCATTTATTTATTTGTACAATTATTTATATTACTATGGATTCATGGATATTTTATTTTATATTGTGTTATAATTTTTTAATTTTAATTCTCATGTTGCTTAAATTGTTTTAACTTTGGCCATTGAGTGCTCTTTCAGTTTGACTCCTGATCTGCTTTTATTCTTTTGTTTTCTGAGCACTTCCTATTTTCTGGCATTACATAATACTCCAGGCTCATCTTGTGTTTTCACTGCCGCAGGCCTAGAATTACTCATTTCTCCAAGGATGTCTCGTTTTGCTTTTGTTATTTTGGATAATTGTATTTAGAAACCAAGATCTGGGCAGTGGATGTACTTTTCACTACTTGGATGTCATTTTTTTCTAGTTTCTCAGCAGACAGAGCTATAAAATATACGCATGTATACTAACCAATATGTGCACACAACTATATGTATTTCTTTAAGTATGTATCTCTATACAAGTTAAGCTATTATGTATTATACATTTTGTTTTGTGTTCTCTGTTGTCTTACTGTTAAGTTTTAATAATTATTTATGTACTCTGGAGATGAATCTTTTGTATAATATTCTACTTTGAAAAATGAAAAAAATGAAGTGGCTGTAAAGTACAAAAACTTTTAAGGAACAGCCACATGAAAAATTTTGGAGATGCCCAGTTGACCTTTAGGAGCTTCAATGTGTGTTTTTTCTCGGGATTATTTAGAATATAGAAGTTTTATTCAAACCCTCACCCGCTTTAGATAAATGAGAACTCATATGAGCTTACTAGTTAGAGTACTGTATAGAGAATTGTTGAAATATTGGCTCTTGAATTTAACATACATTCCATGGAATTTTTCCAAGTGAGAAAGTTAAAAATAAATCCTTACCAAAATGGTCTTAGCAACTTCACATTATGAAATCTACTAAATATGTTGAGAGTTTAACAGATTCTTATAACTGATAAATGAAAATATTTGTGACATATAAATAAATCTGTATGATTTCTGCTTCTCCTTTATTTAGGCACTGAATGTAGAATATTTTTATTTTCAAGTTGTAGTAATCCCATGTAAAATAACAGTACTTTACTGGATGCTTATTCTGCGCCAAACACGATACAAAATCAAAACAAAAATATATGTTATATAGATTATCTTGATTTACACATAAACCATTTTTTGCATTAATGAGAAACCTAAGAGGAATATATTGATCTATTTTACAGAGGAGGAGCCACAGGGAAGAAAGGTATTGATCATGCCTTATTTACAAGGAGGAACTAAGGCATACCTGCTAGTAATGGTAGAAAACATTGTTCAGCTGCACTTAACAAGGGAAATAAGAAAATTTCTTTTAAAAATGAATAAGAATGTACAGAAAAAAATTACCATGTGATGAGAAAATAATATGCTTAAGGAATAATGCAAGCTGAATTTGTCTATAATTAAATTTTTTATAAAAAATCTTTTTCATAGTTATAGTTTTAAACACCATAAGAGAGATAAAAATTTCACTGATATTGTTCAAAGGAAAATCAAGGATTGCAACTGGACTGAGCAGAGGGGATGAAGATACTCAGTTTGGAAAGAAAGAAGGGAAACTGTCTTTATTCACAGAAGACATTATCATATATATAGAAAATTCAATGAACTCTACAAAAATGCTCCTGAAAGTAATAAGAGAGTTTACCAAGCTTGTATGATACAAGATGGATATACAAAACTCAATATTTATATATACTAACATCAAAAAATTGGAAATTTCAATTTAAAAATACTACATATAATAGTATCAAAAGCAATACTTAGAAAAAATCTGGGGAGAAACAATGTGAAAGACATACGAACTAAAAACTACAAAATATTCCTGAGAAAATTAAAAATTACATAAACAAATGGGAAAATGTACCTTTTTCAGTGGTCAGAAGACCTCCTATTGTTAATGTGTCAATTACCTACAAATTGATCTACAGATTCACAGAATCCTAATCAAAATCCCAGCGGAATTCTTTTTAGGCAATGACAAACTTATTTTTAAAATTTCTGTAGAAATTCAAAGGACCTAGAAGAAGCAGCTTTTTAAATGAACATTGTTAAAGAACTAATACATCCAAATTTCTAGATTTATTTTAAAGCTAAAGTAATCAACAGAGGGTGAAATTTGTGTGAGAGAAAAATCTGAAAGAGAAAAGAGTGTCAAGAAATTGACCCACAAAAAATATAGACAGCTGATATTCTACAAATTTCCAAAGGTAATTCAGTGGAGAAAATATAGTCTTTACAAAAATAGTTCTGAAATTACCAGATATACATAGGCAATAGACACTTTAAAAAAAAATAAGTACTTTGATCTGTATCGTGTGCTGTTTACAAAACTTTAAACAGATTTAAATTTTAAAAAATCTCTGTGACCTTTGGATAAGCAAAGTTTTCACAGATACATCAAAAGAAGCACAATCTGTGAAAGAAGAAATTAATAAATTGGACTTCATCAAATAAAAAAAAACTTCTCTTTGATAGACACTGTTAAGACAATGAAAGGGAAAAGCCAAGGATGAAGAGAAAAATTTGCAAATCATATAGGTGATAACGGACTTAGATGTAGAACAGAACAAGAATTTTCAAAACTAATATGATATCCAGCAACAGAATTTAAAAATGGGGGAAAAAATCAACAGAAACTTAAACCAAGGAGAGATAAGGATGGCAAATAAGCAAATATAGAGATGTTCAATACCAGTAGTCATTAGGACACACAAATAAAACCCAGAATGAGATTCCACTACACACCTGTTAGAATCCGGGCTGCGCAGGTGGCGTCAGCGCTGCCCAGCCTCCAGGAAGGAACCTGGGCTGCACGTGGCTGGCGGTCTCCTAGCGACTAGAGCCGCAGGGATCAGGAACCGTGGAAATTAGAGAGGTGGCACCCCAGCGAGGGCCACCATGGGGGACCAGAGGCCGCAGGACCGGCCGAGGTCCCCGGGCATGGACTCCAAGCCCTGGTACTGTGACAAACCGCCTTCCAAGTGCATCGCAAAGCGCAAGCACAGGCGCCTGAGGTTCCCGCCCATGGACCCTCGGAACCGGGTATTTGTGACGCAGTGCATGGACGACTTCCGCTACGCCTATACGTCTCCCGAAGATACGCTCATTTGTCGCCGTGACGAGTTTTTACTCCCCAAAATATCTCTCAGAGGTCCCCAAGCTGACCCCAAAAGCAGGAAGAAAAAGCTGCGCAAGAAAGCGGCCCTGTTTTCCAAGCTCTCAGGAGCCAAACCAGCAAGGAAGGCGTTCGTAGAGGAAGTGGAAGCCCAGCTGATGGCCAAGCCTCCTTGGCCATGAACTCCAATCTGGAGAAGATACGCCTCCAGATCTCCTACTACAGGTGCTGAAACCGCTGGATCCTGAGAGGAAGCTGGAGGACGCATGCGCTTGTGAGGGCCAGGAGACGACAACCGACAAACCCATGGAGCCTGGTAAATACCCCTGCAGGGAATTCTCCCCTCGGCCGCCCGAGACTCGGGTGTCCTGTCTCCGCCCAGAGCCTCCCAAGTCTCCGGTGTCTAGTCTCTGCCCGGAGCCTCCTGAGACTGGAGTGTCCCATCTCCGCCCAGAGCCTCCTGAGACTCAGGTGTCCAGTCTCCACTTGGAGCCTCCCGAGACTGGAGTATCCCATCTCCTCCCGGAGCCTCCTGAGACTGGAGTGTGTCATCTCTGCCCAGAACCTCCCAAGACTCGCGTATCTCGTCTCCACCCGGAGCCTCCTGTGACTGGAGTGCCTGATCTCTGCCCAGAGCCTCCTAAGACACGCGTGTCTCATGGCCCAGAGCCTCCTGAGAATGGAGTGTCTCTTCTCTCCCCGGAGCCTGCCAAGACTCGCGTATCTAATCTCCACCCGGAGCCTCCCAAGACTGGAGTGTCTCATCTCCGCCCAAAGCCTCCCAAGACTCCGGTGTCCAGTCTCCGCCGGGAGCCTCCCGAGACTGGAGTGTCCCATCTCCGCCCAGAGCCTCCCAAGACTCGGGTGTCCGGTCTCCGCCGGAGCCTCCAGAAACTTGTGTATCTCGTCTCCGCCTGGAGCCTCCTGACACGGGAGTGTCCCATCTCTGCCCGGAGCCCCCAAGATACACGTATCTCATCTCTGCCCAGAGTGTCCTGAGACTGGAGCGTCCCATCTCCGCCCAGAGCCTCCCAAGACTCCGATGTACAGTCTCTGCCTGGAACCTCCCGAGAATGGAGTGTCCCATCTCGGCCCAGAGTCTCCCAAGACTCGGGTGTCCAGTCTCCACCCAGAGCCTCTTGAGACTGGAGTGTCCCATCTCTGCCCAGAGCCTCTAGAGACTTGCGTCTCTCATCTCCGCCCGGAGTCTACTGAGACTGGAGTGTCTCATCTCTGCCCAGAGCCTCCAAGACCCGGGTGTCCAGTCTCCGCCCGGAGCCTCCTAAGACTGCAGTGTCCCATCTCCGCCCAGAGCCTCCCAAGACTCAGGTGTCCAGTGTCCGCCCAGAGCCTCCCGAAACTGGAGTGTCCCATCTCTGCCCGGAGCCTCCCGAGACTCGCGTATCTCATCTCCACCCGGAGCCTCCTGAGACTGGAGTGTCCATCTCCGCCCAGAGCCTCCCAAGACTCCGGTGTCCAGTCTCCGCCCAGAGCCTCCCGAAACTGGAGTGTCCCATCTCTGTCTGGAGTCTCCCGAGACTCACGTATCTCATCTCTGCCTGGAGCCTCCCGAGACTGGAGTATCCCATCTCAGCCCGGAAACTCCCAACACTCGTCGGGTGTCCAGTTTCCTACTACAGGTGCTGAAAGTGGATTCTGAGAGGAAGCCGGAAGACACATGGGCTCGTTGCGAGGGTCAGGAGACAACAACCGAGGAACCCACCGAGCCTAGTGAATACCTTTGTGGGGAATCCAACCCGCGGCCTTTCAACAGTCGGGTGTCCCATCTCCCCCTGGTGCATCCCAAGACTCATCGGGTGTCCAGACTCCGCCCGGAGCGTCCCAAGACTCGTCGGGTGTCCAGTTTCCACCCGGAGCCTCCCAGGACTCCTCGAGTGTCCAGTCTCCGCCTGGAGCCTCTCAAGACTCGTCGAGTGTCCAGTCTCTGCCTGGAGCCTACCAAGACTGGAGTATCCCATCTAAAAGAACTGTTCAGGAAGATACACCAAACACAACGGAGTGTGTTTCTGACTCTCTTCAACATAGATACACATCGAGAAAACTCCGTGACTTCAAGTGGGCAGGAGACCTGGGAGTTGATGAAGAATCCATCAGCACTCTGTTTGACTTTACCCCTGAGTGCAAAGCAAACTATCAAGACCAAAAGATTAAGAAGATAAACGAGTGTTCCTCAGGGCTGAAGTGCAGCATGGAGCTGGATGACATGGATGAGGTCAAATTCTTCTCACAGAAAAAGACTTGGATGAGCAAATCCAGACTGCATCGAATTCTTATAGTGCAGAGCATGTGAAGACGGGGTATGGAGCATGGTACCTCAAGCCTAAGTTGGGGAAAAAGCTAAGAAGTGATGAACCGTTGATTGACCCCAAGCTCCTACTTGAAAAGCCTGATGAACCCGACATTCTTGACGGTCTTTATGGACCAATTGCCTTTAAGGATTTTATATTAAGCAAGGGCTACGAAATGCCTGGCATCATTCAAAGGCTGTTTGCCAGGAATGGATGGACTTATGACTCTGTTAAGACTCCTATTCAACGTGCAATGCAAGTTTACAAGTACAAAGAAGACGTCACAGATGCAGCGGAAGAAGATTAGATGGTTTTCAATTTACTACTTAATTGGGTATTTCTGGCTCTCATTTTAAACATCAATCAGAATTTATGATGACTGGCCCTGTGAATGTACAATGTTGGCAACATCTGTAAATTCACTACCTAATGTTTATAAAGATTTCTTAATGACCCGCTTTGACTTCATTATTTCATATATTTTATCAATTATGTGATTAATATTCATATATACTTTTTTCACATTTTGAAGCATTGTGAATATTATGTCATCATTTCAATAACTTGTAAAAATACATACAACCAGAAACAAAAAGAAGAATTAATCTTAGAAAGAGAAATGGGGTCGGCTGCATTGACTCACACCTATAATCCCTTCCCACTTTGGGAGGCCCAGATGGATGGATCGCTTGAGCCCAGGAGTTCAAGAGCAGCCTGGGCAACATGGTGAAACCTGGTATCTACAAAAAATGCAAAAATTAGCCAGGCATGGTGGCATGCACGTGTAGTTCCAGCTACCTGGGGGGCTGAGGTGGGAGGATGGCTTCATGCCACCACACTGCAGTCTGGGAGACAGAGCAAGACCCTGTCTCAAAAAACAAACAAACAAACAAACTATGCTGAGTAAATTAGAATTCCGTAACTCTTCTTATATGAAAATTCTAATGAAATAATATTATGACAATTATTTTGTTAACCAAAAATTGGAGACTATAGCCAAAATAATGTTAACACTTTTTAATAGTAAAATTGTTATCTTCCTCTTTGGGATTCCATCAACCCCCCAAAACAAGTTTGAAAACTATTTATCAAAATCATAGTTGAAACTTGAGTTATGCCATTTTATCATATCTCTCAATAGAATGTATGTATTTCACCATGTTCATAAACCTTCACAACAAAAGACTATTACCAAATCATATAAACAGGTGCAGAATTGGAGGTAGCTTCAACTCCCTGGCAAATCTCATGTGCAAAATAGGATCTGTATGAGAAAAAGCTACCAAGCAACATCAAATAGCCTTACATATCTATTCAAGTTCAAATAATTTTCATTCCATTAATAGCAATTTAAAATGCATTCATAAGTTTAAAAAATAAATTAACCAACTGCTTTACCTTTCAGACATAGCAGGTAAAATTGTCTGGTATATCATTTGACCCAGCCATCCCATTACTGGGTATATACCCAAAGGATTATAAGTCATGCTGCTATAAAGACACATGCACACTTATGTTTATTATGGCACTATTCACAATAGCAAAGACTTGGAACCAACCAAATGTCCATCAATGATAGACTGGATTAAGAAATGTGGCACATATACACCATGGAATACTATGCAGCCATAAAAAAGGATGAGTTCATGTCCTTTGTAGGGACATGGATGAAGCTGGAAACCATCATTCTCAGCAAACTATCGCAAGAGCAGAAAACCAAGCACCGCATGTTCTCACTCATAGGTGGGAATTGAACAGTGAGATCACTTGGACACAGGAAGGGGAACATCACACACCGGGGCCTGTCATGGGGTGGAGGGAGCGGGGAGGGATAGCATTAGGAGATATACCTAATGTAAATGACAAGTTAATGGGTGCAGCATACCGACATGACACAGGTATACATATGTAACAAACCTGCACGTTGTGTACATGTACCCTAGAACTCAAAGTGTAAAAAAAAAGTCTGGTATAGGTAAATTTGTAGGTAAATATATTTGTAGTGTAGATCTGAAGTGCACTTTTTCTTTGAGAGATGAAAGAATCCATCTGTAAATGGACATATATGCATATATTTCATCCAAGTCAGCAGTGATATATACATCTGTCTATGTGAAAATTCTGTTTCTAGTGAAATTTTTCCATGGGCATTGTGTTCCTGAAGAACCAAGTCTTTTTTCATGTTGTTTTCTAAGCCAAGGCCTATAATTTCTCTTCAAATTCATCATCATGAACATAGGTTCATGTCACCACTATCTGTATTTCTGCAACGGTTTCCAACCCATGTCTCTTCTTGAGTGTATTTTTGCAAAATACAAGCATGGCTTGTTAATTCTCCAGGCTCATCTAAACTTATCTAGGTACATAAATACTCACACACGTGCATACACATACACGCACATGCTCCTGCATTCCAGACTCCAGTTAATATTCTTTTTCTTACCTCTGTGTGTTTCTTGTGTCTTTGTACATAATCTTCTCTACTGTTAGGACTTCACTCAGGCCATGTAATCCTGTTTCAGTGCTCTCCCCATCAAGGTCAATTTCATGATTACTTTTATTAAGATCTTATATCTGTAGACAAGGACCCTCATTTTCAGTTGTCTTCCACTGAATAACTTATGTCAGTATCCTAGAGAAATGAGTCATTAATGCCTTCAAAATAAGGGAAATTCCCATACTTATTTATTATGACTTCTGAGAGGCCATACCATGCCTTATGGCTCAGAGTTATCTGGTTTCTGAGGTTCTCCACTGAAGCCTTGGGCTTCATGCAGCAGCATTCAATGTTCACTTCCTTTCAGCAAGAGAGAGGCCTACTTTTCACATTTGGTTATGTTACCTTGCACTTCACGGAGGATGTATCCTCATCTACACAACGGACATCATATCATCAAACTCCAATTCTGGTGAGACTTAAAGGATTACTTATTGGAGTGCCGAATGCCTCAGGCATCACAGAATTAATACAAAACCTGTATTTGTGGAAGAGAAGGAGGGAGTTGTAAAGGAAGAAGGATACGAAAAATATCACAACAGAAATACACTATAAAAACATAACTTTTTGATGGTGTTTATCTGGTGATAACCTTCACCTGTATCACACACAATCTTAGCCATTGCTAACATGAAAAAGTAGTGCTTGCTTTGGCTGCACATATACTAACCTTAAGATGAAAAACTGTAATTGCAAAATAAGAGCCACTGGTTAGGGTTTCTATTGCTTCTTGGTAATGGCTACTTCCAGTGAAATAAACTTTCCTCAGAGAAATTACGTGGGTTTCTCCACACTGTAATTACACACATTGGTATTAGTTTTCACACAGATATAAACAGAAACAATGTTTGATCTATTTGAATTTTTACACCAGTTGGACTTCTGAAAACATCCTGACTTCAAATCCATAGGTTTTAGAAAGAGAGGGAATTCAAGAGAGCTTGATATGTAACTGTGCCTGTGTAGCCTAAAGCTATGAATGGTATATTCCATAAATACTGTAGTAATCAATCGTATTACAGCATCACATAGGTTTCACAAAAGCTTTGGAGAATTTGATTGTAGGAATATGTGATTTAACGAAGATGAAGGGAATTATTGTTCATTTCTGAGAGTCTGAATGAATGAGCAAGGCCTTTGGAGCTAGGCAAAAATGAGCTCACATCCCAGTGCTGCCATGTTCTTATCCAGTTGCTTTAGGCAGAGGCAGAACAGGCGGAGGGAAAATACAGAGGCTGGGCTGAAGGGGGAGGAAGCTAGGAACCCCTCCTAGGGCTAATGCACACCAGAACGTGTTCCTGGCCCCCAGTGACTCCTACAGAGGGGATGAGTTTAGCAGGCCCACCCTCACCATGGGCCTTTGGAATCTCAGCAAGAGGAGACCCTAGACCACCATGGACACTTGAGTTGGCAGGGAAAGCTACTTAGAGAAGTGGTAGTGGTAGAAATCCAGTCACAGGCAGAGCACAGAGGGTGCCCCGTGGGAGCAACTAGTGGAGCACCGTCTGAGATGTGCATCCCCCTAGGCTAGAATTGCTTGCATAGGATAATTTAGTCCTAGGGGAACTTTTGGACCTGAACTCTGCAGGGCAGTCTTACCCATGAGACAGGACTAGTCCAACCTGAGCACCTCTCAGTCTGCTGGCCTCCTGTGGGGCCCCAGCCTGGCCACAGCTGCCAGGTGCCTCTTGGGGCCCACATTACAGCTGGTGGACCACACCTGACTGGCAGAGTGCTCCAGCAGAGTGACCTCTGAAAACACACAACAGCTCGTTTGCACTGATGGCCACCCTCCACATTGCTATGCTGGTGCGTGTATGCCCAGGCAGACCTAACCTTCCCTTCCCCACCAGCACAATGGTACACCTGCACCGTGCCTTGTCACTGCTGCTGGCGTGAGTGCACCCCTTCACCTTCACTCCCCACCCACCACACCGCCATTGTCTTCAGAACATTGGTGGGCACAGAGCCCTCCAGGACCCTCCTGTCAGCACCCTGCCCCTGAGCCTGAGCCGCCAGAGCAAAACTAAGCATGGAAATCACTGGACTAGCCCCCAGCCTTGAGCAGCCACTGCTGCCCGTGTGAACATGCACAGAGGGCACACACAGTCCTGCACCCACCAATGCTCCCACCTCCACGCTATAACCACCACCTGCAGGGACATGCACACAGTCTCAGTGGGGGCTCCTCACCCCCACCAAGCCATACTGCCACCACTGCTGCTGCAAATACTCGCATCAAGGCTAGCACCTCGGCCATGGAAATGAAAAGGATTATAAGAGACTACTAAGAATAATTATATACCGGCCGGGCGCGGTGGCTCAAGCCTGTAATCCCAGCACTTTGGGAGGCCGAGGTGGGTGGATCACGAGGTCAGGAGATCGAGACCATCCTGGCTAACACGGTGAAACCCCGTCTCTACTAAAAATACAAAAAAAAACTAGCCGGGCGTGGCGGCGGCGCCTGTAGTCCCAGCTACTCAGAGGCTGAGGCGGGAGAATGGCGGGAACCCGGGAGGCGGAGCTTACAGTGAGCTGAGATCGCGCCACTACACTCCAGCCTGGCCACAGAGCGAGACTCCGTCTCAAAACAAACAAACAAACAAACAAAAAAAGAATAATTATATACCAACAAATTGGAAAACGTGGAAGAAATGGATAAATTCTTATAAACGTATAACCTACTAAAACTGAATCATGAAAAAAATAGAAAATCTGAACAGATTCATAACTAGTAAGGACATTGAATCCGTAATCAAAAACCTCCCAACACGCTGGGCATGGTGGCTCACACCTGTAATATCAGCACTTTGGGAGGCCGAGGCAGGTGGATCTCTTGAGGTCAGGAGTTCCAGACCAGCCTGGCCAACACTGTGAAACCTCGTCTCTACTAAAAATACAAAAATTAGCTGGGCGTGGTGGCGGGCTCCTGTAATCCCAGCTACTCTGGAGGCTGAGGCAGGAGAATCCCTTGAACCCGGGATGCTGAGGTTGCAGTGAGCTGAGAACAAGCCGCTGCACTCCAGCCTGGGTGACAGAGCAAGACTCTATCTCAAAAAAACAAAAACAAAATACCTCCCAACAAAGTAAAGCTCAGGACCAGATGGTTTCATAGGGGAATTCTACCAAACAGCTAAGGAAAGATTAATGCCAATCTTTCTTGAAATCCTCCAAAAATTTTAAAAGATGGAATACTTCCAAACTCATTTTATGAGGCCAGCATTATCTAACAGGGAAGCGAAAAAAAGACACTACAAGAAAAGAAAACTGCAGGCCAATATTCTTGAATATAGATGCAAAAGTCCTCAAAAAATAATAGCAAACTGAATTTAACACATTGAAAGGATTATACACCATAAATAAGGGATATTTATCCCTAGGATGTAAGGATGGCTCAACATATGCAAATCAATAATGTAACACATTAACATAACAAAGGCTAAGAAGTACTTGATTATCTTAATAGATTCAAAAAATTTTTTTTAATTCAATTTTTTAAATAATAAAGGCAGTTGACAAACCTAGAATACAAGGAAATTCCATCAACATAATAAAGGCTGTATATGAAAAGTCCACAGCAAAGATCATACGCAATGGTGAAAAACTGAAACTTTTCCTCTATGATCAGGAACAAGCAAGGATGCACACCCTTGCCACTTCTATTCAACATATTGATCAGAGCAATTAGACAAGACAGAGAAATAAAAAGCACCCAAGTTGGAAAGGAAGAAGTTAAATTGTCCCTATTTGCAGATTACATGATCTTATGTATAGAAAGCCTTAAAGATGTAACAAAAAAATAATAATTAGAACAAATAAATGAATTTATTTAAGGTTCCAGGTAATGAAATCAATATACAAAATTTAGTTATGTTTTTATACATAAACAATTAACTGTCTGAAACAAATTAAGAAAATAATCTCATTTATAATAGTATCAAGAAGAATAGCATTCGTAGAAATACTTAACCAAAGAGGTAAATGACATGTACACCGAAAACCACATGCTATAGTTTGTATGTAGTTTGTCTACATGAAAATTCATGTTGAAATTTAATTGCCAGTGTAATGGTATTGGGAGGTAGTAACTTTAAGAGGTGATTAGGTCATGGCTTTCTCACAGGAGTGAGTTCTTGGTCTTGTGAGACTGGATTCGTTACCATGAGAGTAGGTTGTTATGAAGTAAGGCTGCCTCTCATGTTTGACCTCTTTGTATGTGCCTGCTTCCCTTTCCAATTCTCTGCCATGTTATGACACACAAAGCCTTCACCAGAAGTTGGCCACCTGATCTTGGACCTCCCATCCTCTAGAATTGTGAGCTAAATAAACCTCTTTACTTTATAAATTACCCAGGTATTCTGTTGTAGCAACAGAAAACAGACTAAGACAACATATAACATGGATTAAATAAATTAAAGAAGCCAAGAATAAATGGAAAGGCATCTCATGTTCATGGATAGGAAAAATATTTTTAAAATGTCCAATTACTCAAAGCAATCTATAATTCAATGCAATCCCTATCAAAATCCTTATGATTTTTTTTTGCAGAAATAGAAAAAAATCCTAAAATTCATATGGAACTAGGCCGGGCGCGGTGGCTCAAGCCTGTAATCCCAGCACTTTGGGAGGCCGAGACGGGCGGATCACGAGGTCAGGAGATCGAGATCATCCTGGCCAAAATGGTGAAACCCCGTCTCTACTAAAAAAAATACAAAACCTAGCCGGGCGAGGTGGCGGGCGCCTGTAGTCCCAGCTACTCGGGAGGCTGAGGCAGGAGAATGGCGTGAACCCGGGAGGCGGAGCTTGCAGTGAGCTGAGATCCGGCCACTGCACTCCAGCCTGGGCGACAGAGCGAGACTCCGTCTCAAAAAAAAAAAAAAAAAAAAAAAAAAAAAAAAATTCATATGGAACCACCAAGAACTCTGAATAGTCACATGAAAGAACATTATTTCTCTTTGTTCTTCAGAAAAACAGAACGAAGCTAAAGGCTTCCTGTTTCCTAATTTAAAAATATATTATAAAGCTACAGTAATAAAAAAACAGTATGGTACTGGCATAAAGACAGACATATAAACCAATGAAACAGACTAGAAATCCAGAAATAAACCTGCCCATATGTGGTCAACTACGAAGAATAAACAATGCAAAAACGATACTCTCTTCAATTAAGGTGGTGGAAATATTGTAGAGTCACATGCAAAAGAATGATCAGATCCTTGTCTTGCATCATATACAAAAATAAACTCAAGATAGAATAAAGACTTAAATGTGAGACCTGAAATGCTAAAACTCCTAGAAGAAAACATAGAGGGAAAGCTTTATGACTTTTGTCATGACGATTATTTCTTGGAATTCTCACTTTGTGAGATTTAGTGGAAGTCAGACCTTACTTCCTTTTACAGAATTGAAAATGCCACATTCAGATTTTTCACAACATTCCTTGCAGCTAGGATGTGAGTACATGACAACATTCTGTCAATCAGATGCTCTTGTCAGTACTATCAGACTTTGAATTGAAGCTAACCATGCCAAAAATCTGTGACAATGGAGATTCACCTTGGGTGGAAAGTTTGGTTGTCTCAAAATCGAATTCCCAGGAAAGCAGAGACAGGGTCTTAGTGGCAGTATGAAGTGTCCCATACCGTGGTAGTTCTGACACAAACTGGATCATCTATTACATAGTGACGGTGGCAACTGAGTCCTCAATAGGCTTTTATGTGGGGTGATTTAGAGCAATATTCCTGCCCCTCAGCCTCTGTCCAGCTTTCCAGCCCTCCCAGAGTTTCAGTGAGCTACACAATTTTCTTTTAATAAATTCCTTTTCTGTTTAAATCAGCAAAAGTTATTTTCAGACTGATATAACCTCTGATCTTCGTAAGTGTCCAGGGTTTCTCTTTTTTCCTGATTTTCATTGTTCTAACTTTTTCAGTTTGAAATTAATTTTCTTCAATGAAAAAATAAAGATAAAAGAAATGGAATAGTTTTGCCTTCCTTCTATCAACTATTATGGAACAACCAATACTCCTATAACTTTGTGTCTCTTCTTTCTCAGAGAATAAAAGAAAGAAATTGTGCCTTACTTTTGCATGTTTACTTAATAATCCTAAACTCTCTCTGCCTCTCTGATGCCATTTTTGGGCTTCATGCCATTCTTCCAATTCATATTTGGTTAGTTGCTTCCATCTCACCTTTGTGTTTTGAGGATCTTTGTCTTTCAGCAAATTCTCTCTGCAACTTCAGTGGACTCTTCAGCTGCCTCTTTATTAGGCAAGAACTCAATTCGCCCTGAGTTTCTCCAAAAGAGAACTGATGAGTTCAAACCTAGAGATCCTGGCATGGCTTACACTAGGCACTAAAATAATGATGTGAAATTTTTCTCCCTTTCTCCTGCCTCCTCCTCCTCCTTCTTGTCCTCCCCTCACCCCAGGTTGGATTCATTCTGAGGCAGGCTTTTTCTGTAGTTTAGCAATCTTAATAGAAAAAGAGTGTTTCTCTGTGGACACATAAAAGGGAACCACAGACACTGGGGCCTATTGAAGGGTGGACAGTGGGAGGAGGGAGAGGATCAGGAAAAATAACTGATGGGTACAAGGCTTAATACCTGGGTGACAAAATAATTTATACAACAAACCCCCATGACATGTGTTTACCTATAAAACAAACCTGCATATGTACCTCGAACTTAAAATAAAAGTTAAATTTAATAAATAAAATGAAGGAAAGGAGTGTTTCTCTCAAGATTTTGACTCTGTTTGGCCTAGTTTTGGTCACATGCCCATTCCAGAACCAATCAGGTTGGCCAAACTTTGGTCACATGCTTACGCCTGGGAGCATGTTATGAGAGTGGGACAGAAGTGATTCCCCAATGAAAATTAGGGTGTTGATGGCAAAGCAAAGGCTGTGGGCTGCTGGGCAAGCAAAATCTTCCCAGTTTGAGTGTTTCATCCCCACACTTACAAAGTAACTGTCAAGGAGTTTATTCTTGTCTGTGAGAATTTTGAAATTACTGCTTCCCAAATATGAGCCCAGATGTATCCAGGATCAAAGTCAATGTGTATAACAACAATGTACTACTCTTCCTATTCCTAACACTTCTGAATCACTACCATCATTACCCAGTTTTTCCTTGTGGTTAATATTAAGTGAACATCAGTGCTTCCCCTTACTCTTACTTTCCATTGACAGATAATACATATATTTGGGGTAGATAGCAATGTATCAGATAACCTGTCTTTAGTACAATGAGATTTCTGCAAGTGCCCAGTGGCTGAAACCCTCCCTCATCACTGAACCAGTTTTGCTGTAACGCTAAGCTAATTGGAAAGCATTACAGGTAAAAACAACTCAAAGTTCTCAATCTCCTCCAAGTTTTACTTATCCTTTTCCATCAAGAAGGAAGATTCGATAAAAAATTTATTTCTGGTTTTTCCATACACTAGTATGTGACCTTAGGCAAGTCTTCTCTACTTTCTAGCATCTCAGATTTTAAATATATTTTAGAAGTTGGTTGTAAGCTAAAGTTTGGTAAAAGTATAATAAAATAATTTTAAAATAAGAGATTATAAGATCTCAGCTATATTTATTAAACTGTTTTAGTTTGAAATTCAAATCAAGCAAATTTGGACAATTCATTGGCTCGCAAAACCAAGGGAATGACAGGGAAATAGCTAGGCAGAAGAGACAACTGGAATTAGGAACTTGAGTGCTGTTAGAATAGTCTCATTCTGTTTGTATTCCTCTAAGCATAGGGGAATATGGCTGCCTCACAATTCACAATGTTCTCCATCAAAGGGAAACTGAGACATACTCCATTAATTCAATTTAATTAGCTCCTACTATGTAACCATCATTATTCAAGGTGATAGAGATATATCAGAGAGCAAAACAAAGTGCCAGATCCTCATGTAGCACCCAGTTCACTGGCCATAAATTTAAAATTCTAAGGAAGAACTCTCATTAGTTCTGTTTGAGTCATAGGCTTACTCCTGGGCCAATCAGTGATGGTCAAGTGGAGCTTGATAAATTGAATGGTCTTGTCTCTGGAAATTTGGATTCAAAGAATGGATCCTGGGAATTTGTGTTTTTAACGAGCCCTTGCAAGTGATTCTGATTTAGGTAATTATTGAAAGAAACAGAAAAATACTTCCTCTTGCACAAAGGCACCATCATTTTTTGGCATTATCTTAAAAAGTCACATTTCTGTCTACATGCCCTGATGCTAGTAGCATGCTATCCTCCAGTAATACTTTCTCGTACCTTGGTATTAAGGGTCAACCATGACAATGAATGAAGAACTATACAATGAAAATAGCAACAACCACATTGAAACAACTGTGGACTTTTATAAAGAACTGGCATGAGGCAGCAACTCAGGCATGAGGAAGCTCACGAAAAAATGACTTTCCTTTAACATGTGTGACAAGTGATGAAAAAAATACTTTAGGTCTTTAGAATTTCTGCAGCAGCTTTTTCTTTTGGTCAGGCTACATGTTTATGGAAGCCTAATTTGCATGGGAATTGGTTGAAGTTAGAGATCAATTTAATGTGGTAGGATGACTTCTGGAATTCAATGTCCAAGTTCTTGATGGAAAGAATATCCCAAGGCATTGTAGGTAATGGAGTTAAAGCAGACATACTCAGGAAAGGCCACTTTTCCTGTCCAGAGGGATGTCACTGCTAGGCGATAGAGAGAAGGTGCATTTTGCTCGGCAGCCATGTTGCTAATCTTATTTGCGTGCTGTGAGTGTTTTGCATGTCTGTGTCCCAAATGTGGCTGAACTGAAAATATGTTAGGGAAACAGAATTCATGAAAGGAAATTGGGTAAGACTAGTTTGGATGGCAAAGAAAAGAGATTTGATGAAACTTACCTCCTTTTTCATTTATAATTATGGCTTTTTGAAAAATCTGTCAGATTACATTTGAATGATTTCAGTAGGCATTAATCACAAAATAGTCCAAAAGACAGAATTTGTAGTGGTATAATTATTTTCACTATTTCTTACATTAAACTGCTTTTAATGATAAATCCATTTCAAAGAAAATTTCACTTGGTTATTTTTAAACATAACGCTTTTAAATATATGCTCTGCCTGCCAAGAAAAAAAACCTTTAATAGCATGCAGTTTCAGTTCTTCAGATATCACATTTGACTTTCGTAATTAATGCATATGTGTATAAATGAATGTGTATTCTATCCTATTTGAGAAAACACAAACAACATCTTTGAGCACTTCCTCTGTATGGGAGTCTGTGAGGTATTGGATTAGGGAGAGGGTAGAGAATGGGGGCACAATGGGAATAAATCAGCTCCCACTCATAAGTACCCTTTAACCCAATGGAAAATACAGATGTATAAAAATATAAATGACTAATTGACAAATACAAAATTAAAAAACTATTAAAGAATGCTGAGTGTGTAAAACTCTGTGTATGTGTATTTATATATCTATGTAGAAATGTAGCATTTAAAAATGCCTTAAGTCGTGATTCTCAGAAACAGACCCTGAGAAGAGGATTGGCATGCAACAGATTTAGTAAAGATATTCATGGGAGACTGGGGGAACTTCTACCGGAAATGAGAGAAGCAAAAGGGAAACGATAAAATGACAAGTAAAAGTACCATTTTAGATCCAGTCTCACAGAGGATAGCTTCAATGTGATGTCAGGAGTAAACTCTGGAGTGTAAGTTACCCTTCAGAGTTGTCCGAATCTGAATCAAAGATGCTATGATTTCATAATTCCGCATCTGCAATCATTGAAAAGCAGTTCCAGTAGCCTGAGTGGCATCTTCCCCCGAAGAAAAGCTCCCTGGTTGTTGAAAGCACACCAAAATGAGGAAGGGCCACAAAATTCCCTAAAAAGGGATCCTTGTGCCCTCCACAGCAAATGTGGAATATTTTGCCTAATTGCAAAATATGCACCATCTCTCTTTGTAAGTTATTATCATACAAGGATATTTCCACTTAATCCTGCTAAGGGGTGATACTTTCATATTTTCATGCCCTACGGTAGGCATTTAAGACATGTAATTCCTTAGAGTAGATATATAAAATGATTTACTGTTGAGTAATAAGTGAATGAATAAATTAGTGCATAAAGCAATAAAAGTCCAATTCTTGTAATATGGAATTTTCCTTAGAAACCATATAGATGAAGTAAGAGACTATAGTTCAGGAATTTACAGAATGCATAATTTAAAATTTTTCCCTTAAACAGTAACTGCCTCATAAAAAATGCATCTCATAACCCCATCATTTTCAAAACCACATGCTTTCTGGGGGTTTCTATTTTGCCTGAGTAGAAACTCTGCCATGTACATGGCAAATCTCCATGCGGGGAGATGATTTTTGGTTTCAATTATTGGTCCATTACATACGTATTTTTGGAGGGCTTAGGAATCCTAGATGTTCAAGAACATCTAGTCCCTCTTCTGAAGGAGCGCCCAGAGTAGGAGGGGCTGCAGCACCCACAGCCGATTAATTCTAATCAGAGAAGGCGGCATATAGGATGGAGCCTCACCTGAGGGCACTTAGGGTGAGCTATGCAGGGTCAGTATTTGAATGCTAAATTTGCATTTTCCAGGTGAGGAAGGAGGGGAAAAGACATTCCAGCTGAAAAGTTTTCCCATTTTAAGGCAGAAATAATAATAGCTAGCTAATATTTATTGAGGGCTCTCTTTGTGCCCAGCACTGTGTAATATGAATCAATATAGATTTGTGAAAGACCATGGGATTTTGCGGCAATGTGACTGAAGTAAGTAGAATCTGATTGCAAAGGGTCTTGTGGAATGAGGTTCATAAATGGTGTCAGTAATCACTATTATTAGTGAACTGATTTCCTGGGATAATGAGGAGCTCCTAACAAGAAACAGAATCATCCCTTGCCTTTGGGAGATCATTACAACCATGCATCTACCTTGGACACAAAAGACTATCCACACCCATGGCCTTAAAATCAGAAACCGTTAAACACAAATGCTCATGACTATCTGCCTCAAACACAGCGAAACAGAGGTTGGAACAAAGGTAACACTCATGACCTTGATCTTGTTAACCCCAATGATTCATTTGAGCAGTCTAGAATAACGCTGCTCAACCTTTAACATGCATATAGATCTCCTGCAAATGTTGTTTAAATGCAGATTCTGATTTACAAGGTTTGGAATGGGGCCTAAGATTTTGTACTTCTGACATGTTTCTGAGAGATGCTGATGCTTCCAGTCTGTGGACCACACTTTGAGTAATAAAATTCTAGTTCACTGGTTCTCAATATAGGATGCACATTTGAACCACCTGGGAAGCTTTACAAACTACTGAGGCCTGGATTCCACCCACATAAATTCTGATTTAACATGTCAGGGGTGTGTTCTGAGCACTGGAAGTTGTTTAAATTTCCCAGGTGATTCTAATAAGCAACAAAGACTGAGAACCACTATAGTTAGTTATAAATTCACAGGTAAATTATCAAAGGTATATATGACATGTCGATAAAGCACCTTTGAGAGGAGAAATAATTTTGCTGAAAAGATGATTTTGGAAAATGGAAAGAGTATCACTTCTGCTTGGAATAGAATATTTAACAAAGTTAAACAAAATTACCAAGACATGAAAATGATATTTCATATTGCAATGCTTGATCATTCAGACTTTCTATTAATAACTTGGCAATTAGGATTGAAAGTGTGTCCTTTACAGTTTTACATATATCATAATATCGAAATCTTAGTAAAATATTTTTTCTCTTTAGAAATGTAATGTGTGCTCATCATAGAACATTTGAGAAATAAATCTCATAATTTCAACTACTAGAAAATGTAGTATTTTCATATATTTTCTTTAATAATATTTCATGCATTTTCAAAGGGTGTGTTGAGTTTTACAAAACTGAAAATGCTGTACTTTTTATTAAAAGTACCTTAAAAGTATAATTTGTAATGGCTACTGTTGTGTATCTAGTATTTAGTTATTTTTGTAAATCAATGTGGGACATATTATTCTTTTCTTTGGTAGAGTGGCTCATCGTTGTCCCTGTTACAGCAGAACATGAATAATTCAGTTAAATAAATTTTACTAGGCTGCCATTCTCTATCATTTCTAAAGCAAAGACCTATAGTGAGACCTCAATATGAAAATTACTTGTCTATAAATAGTAGCAAAACTGAGCTGCAACACAGAAATATTTCTGTTAATGTATTGGGCTTTACTTTCCCTAGGCACAAATGGGGCTTAGACTAAAAGTACACATACTGATGCCTTATCTTGCTTGGTTATTCAAACATCTACTTGCTAATTTGGATGCTGGAACTGCTGCTAAAGAGATATATAGAAATTGCTCAAGACCTGACAGATACTTAAAATAGCTCAAACCAAACTCCAGGAATAGTCTTTGGCAGAAAAGTGCAATCAGATTTGCTCTAAGATTTCTGAAGGAGGAGTCTTTCTTATGGTTAGCAGTAACTGAACAGTAACTCTCCTTATTTAGTTTGATCGGGTGCTAGAGATGGCTTTTATAAATTTACCCAGGCTAGCAGTTGGTAGCTTTATCACTTCGTTAAAACTCCCCAAATACTTCATGTACATAATCAATGATGAAACTTTGAAAATGGTATTATAATTATTCCTTTACTATTTTTAGTTGGATAATTTTAAGACTGTACTCTTATTAGATCTTATGTATCTTCCTATTCTAGAGGTTGTTATAATCCTAAATGTTATGTTTATTATTTCCATTTATGTGTTTATACTTTATGTATACATGTAAAATTCATACATACATATTTATTTTGCAAGGTTAATAAACTATTTATAAGCAGTATCATACTGTGTGTACCCTTTATAACTTGCTTTTTGATCAATGTCGACTTTTTTTTTTTTTTTTTTGAGACGAAGTCTTTCCCTGTCGCCCAGGCTGGAGTGCAATGGTGCAATCTCAGCTCAGTGCAACTTCTGCCTCCCAGGTTCAAGTGATTCTCCTGCCTCAAGCCTCCCGAGTAGCTTTGATGACAGGTGCCCACCACCAAGGCCGGCTAATTTTTTGTATCTTTAGTAGAGATGGAGGTTTCATCATGTTGGCCAGGCTGGTCTTGAACTCCTGACCCCGTGATCCACCTGCCTCAGCCTCTCAAAATGCTGTGATTACAGGGTGAGCCACCACACCTGGCCAATGTCGACTTTTTTGAGATCTCTCTCTATTGATACAGATAGCTTTAGTTCATTGATTTTCATTGCTGTATAGTGTTTCATCATGTAACCATACTATACCACAACATACTTATCCATTTTGCAGATGAATATTAAAGGTGTTTTTATCTTTTTCCTACAAAAATAATGTTGTAAGAATCTACTCATGTTTATATTTGAGAGTTCCTTTAGGGATTATACGTAGGATGGGAAATGCTGGGTTGTAAGATTGGCCCATCATACATTTTACTAGATATTGTCCAATTTTAAGCCGAAAATATTGAAGCAATTTACAGTCTCTAACAAGAATAATAGAGAGGTTGAATCACTTAACATCCTCACCAAGCCATGGTATTATCAATATTTTATATTTTGTCAATCTGATGGATGTAAAATGGTACCTTGTGATTGCTTTAATGTTCATCTCCTATTTTATGCATTACTATTCTGTGTATTAGTCAATTATTTTTCCTAGTCTATGAATTGATATCTTTTTGTTTTTTTTTTTATTATACTTTAAGTTCTAGGGTACATGTGCATAACGTTTATATCATGTATAACTCCCCAATGCAATCCCTCCCTCCTCCCCGCTCCCCCTGATAGGCCCCAGTGTGTGATGTTCCCCTTCCCGAGTCCAAGTGATCTCATTGTTCAGTTCCCACCTATGAGTGAGAACATGCGGTGTGTGGTTTTCTCTTCTTGTGATAGTTTGTTGAATTGATATCTTTTACCCATTTTTGATTGGTTTTTCATCTTTCTTATGTTAATTCAAAGTAGCTTTTATATAGTCTGATAACTAATCCTGTCAGTTGTATATGTTATAAAAATCTCTCACAGTCTGTATCTTGTCTTATTTTTGTGGTGTTCTTTGGTAAATGGACATTTTGAATTTTAAGGTAGTTAAATTTATCAATCTTTTCCATTATTGTTTATACTTTTAAGAATTCCTTCCCTACTTTGAATCATAAAGAGAATCAGAAAATAATTCTCTTTTAGTTTCCTTCTAAAACTTTTACAGTTTTGCTTTTTCACATTTGGATCTTAAAATATACTAAAATTGTTTTTGGTATGTGGTGTGAAGTATGGATTCAGTATTTTTCTATGTTGCTAACCAATTGCCTGAATCATTTATTGAATTGTTTATCCTTTCCCTACCTAACTGCAAGGTACTTTATAGGTGGGTTATATACTTCCATCATGAGGTTCATAATGTCTGGGTTATTCTATTTTCCTTTTTCTTTTTTGCTTTTTGTGAAAATAGCAGACCCTGAAGATCACTGCCTGGATTCATTATATCAATAGGAGTCACAAATTGGAAATATTCTAATTCTATCTTGCCTTCTTCATTTATTGCTGGAACTCTTCTAAAAACAGAACTCTTCTCATCAACTATTTGGTTACTTTGGCATACAGACCATATAGGAAAGGTAGAATAAATGCTTGGGTTCTTTCCCCTTATTACAAGCTCTCAAAATAATATGTTGTTTTCCTGGTATAGATTTAAAAATATTTGATGTATTTTAATTATTGTTGCTATTCTTACTGATGTCCTCTTTTTTTTTTGTAATTGTTTTTATTTTACATCAAGCTATATTTGCAGAGTATAAGGAGCCAAATAATTTCCCCATTTACCACCTTCCAAAGGCAACAATTTTGTATTCTTTTAGCTAATTAGTTTGGTATCTTTAAATAACCTGATTATTACTTTCTTTATTTTCAGTTTTCAGCATTATCCGCTGACTTCTACTTACTGAAGATGAGGATTTTTTTTTTTTTTTTGAGACGGAGTGTTGCTCTGCCGCCCAGGCTGGAGTGCAGTGGCCGGCTCTCAGCTCACTGCAAGCTCCGCCTCTCGGGTTCACGCCATTCTCCTGTCTCAGCCTCCCGAGTAGCTGGGACTACAGGCGCCCGCCTCGTCGCCCGGCTAGTTTTTTGTATTTTTTTAGTAGAGACAGGGTTTCACCGTATTAGCCAGGATGGTCTCGATCTCCTGACCTCGTGATCCGCCCGTCTCGGCCTCCCAAAGTGCTGGGATTACAGGCTTGAGCCACCGCGCCCGGCCGAAGATGAGGATTTAGATCACTTCACTTTCCCAAACCTCCACACACACATGCACCCATCACCTATCATCTTCATATAGTTACAGGATAATCATGATTAGTTCAATCTTAAATGTTTTCACTATGTAAATACAATTCACAAATGAGCCCCAAATAACAGTAAGATTATTTTTTCCATTTTTGCACAGCATTTTCTTTTACCTATAGTTAATAATTGCCATGTTTTCTGCTTGTTCAGTTTCCACATTCTTAGTACAAACTCAATCTCCACCACTCCATTAGTTGTCTAAATCTCTTCCTAACTCATTCAATGGATCAAACGTTCTCTCCATTTCAATATCTTGAATAAGCTCTCTGAAGTCTTCAGGCTACCTCCAACCCCGTCTGCTGGTGTATAGCTACCATTGTGTGATCTCCCCCATCCCTTAGCCTGTGAATTTCTGTGGCCTCTTTCATTGCATCCACTGTTTCCTGGCTTCCTTATCTCCCTTTTCCTGGATTATTTCCTTATTTTGATGACGCTCATCCTCTAGTACATTCCTAAGAACAAACACATAGAAATAAATTTTTGAGACTTCACTTATACAAAAATATTTTCATTTGACTCTCACACTTAGTTGAAAATTGAATAGAATTCTAGCTTCAGAATCATTTTCACTTAGAATTTTTGAAGGCATTGCTCCATTGCCTTCTAGCTACTGGGCTGCCATTAAAATGACTGAAGCCATTCAAATCCCTGGCCTTTTGAATAATGAACAGTTTATTCCTCTCTCTGGATAAAGGAAGGATTGTCTCTTTGTCCCTAAGGCTCCAAAATTTAGTGATCATATGCCTTTGTATGGGTCTATTTTTGTCAATTTTGCTGAGTATCCGATAGGCTATTTAATCTGAAAGGTCACATCCTTCTGTTAAGGGACATTTTATTACTAGTCCTTTAACAATCTCTTTCTCTCATTCTCTTTGTTTTATTTTTCTGTAATTCTTAATAACTGCATGTTGAACCATCTGGATTGGTTCTTTAATTTTTTTATCTTTACCCTATTATCTATTTGTCTTATTGCTCTACTCTGTGGAAATTTTTCTCAACATTGTATTTTAAACTTTTAATATTTTCATAATTTTAATTTTCAAAAGAATTGTTTTTGTTCTCTGAATGTTCCTTTCACTAGCACCCTTTTCTTATTTAGTAGATGCAATATTCTCTTCTCTCTGAGGATATTAATGAAATTTTATTTTATTTTTTTATTTTACTTTAAGTCCTGGGATACATGTGCAGAATGTGCAGTTTTGTTACATAGGTATACACATGCCATGGTGGTTTGCTGCACCTATTGTTATGCCCAGACCGTTTATTCCCCGAAGAAGACCACCAGAGTCCAGAGTCAAAGCCAAGCGGCAAGGATCTTTACTGCAAGTTCGAACTTGGTCCCTCTGTTCCACAACATACAAGAGGGCCCCGAACAATGCGTGCGCTCGCTTTTTATAGCCCGATGTAAATAGGACTTGTAAGGTTACAGAGGAACAAGGGAATTCTTTAGGTTCCAGCATTACAATTGGTTAACATATTAAGTTATACATTTAGTGGTGATCTATTGGTTCCCGTGCTTTCAGTAAAACTACAAACAGCTGTGTCGTTATCAGGGATTTTTCCAGGTGGTGTTTTTCTAAAGTTGAGATATATGGTGGGACGTGTTTGTACTGGGCTCAGGAAGTTGAGAGATATGAGAGATATATGGTGTTTGTACTGGGCCCAGGACTGAGGAATGTGCCTGATTTCTTTCACTATCATCCTGTCATCTAGGTTTTAAGCCCCACATGCATTAGGTGTTTGTCCTAATGCTCCCCATCCCCTTGCCCCCTCACCTCCTGACAGGCCCCAGTGTGTGTTGTTCCCCTCCCTGTGTCCATGTGTTCTCATTGTTCAACTCCCAATTATGAGTGAGAACATGCAGTGTTTGGTTTTCTGTTCCTGTGTTAGTTTGCTGAGAATGATGGCTTCCAGCTTCATCTATGTCCCTGCATAGGACATAATCTCGTCCTTTTTTATGGCTGCATAGCACTCCATGGTGCATATGTGCCACATTTTCTTTATCCAGTCTATTGTTGATGGGCATTTGGGTTGGTTCCATGTCTTTGCTGTTGTAAATAGTACTGCAATAAACATACGTGTGCATGTGTCCTTATAATAGAATGATTTGTAATCCTTTGAGTATATACGCAGTAATGTGATTGCTGGGTCAAATGGTATTTCTCATTCTAGATCCTTGAGGAATTGCCACACTGTCTTCCACAATGGTTGAATAAATTTGCACTCCCACCAACAGTGTAAAAACATTCCTATTTCTCTACAGCCTCGCCAGAATCTATGGTTTCCTGACTTTTTAATAATTACCTTTCTGACTGGCGTGAGATGGTATCTCATTGTGGTTTTGATTTGCATTTCTCTGGTGATCAGTGATGATGAGCTTTTTCTCATGTTTGTTGGCCGCATAAATGTCTTCTTTTGAGAAGTGTCTGTTCACATCCTTGCCCACTTTTTGATGAGGTGGTTTTCTCTTGTAAATTTGTTTAAGTTCCTTGTAGATTCTGGATATTAGGCCTTTGTCAGATAGGTAGATAGCAAAAATGTTCTCCCATTCTGTGGGTTGCCTGTTCACTCTGTTGGAAAAATACTCCATGCTCATGAATAGATAGAATCAATATTGTGAAAATGGCCATACTTCCCAAAGTAATTTATAAATTCAATGCTATTCCCATCAAGCTACCATTGACTTTCTTCACAGAATTAGAAAAAACTAATTTAAATTTCATATGGAACCAAAAAGGAGCCCATATAGCCAAGACAATCCTAAGCAAAAAGAACAAAGCTGAAGGCATCACACGACCTGACTTCAAACTATACTACAATGCTACAGTAATCAAAACAGCATGGTACTGGTACCAAAACAGATATATAGACCAGTGAAACAGAACAGAGGCCTCAGAAATAACACCACACATCTGCAACCATCTGATCTTCAACAAACTTGACAAAAACAAGCAATGGGGAAAAGATTCCCTATTTAACAAGTGGTGCTGGGAAAACTGGCTAGGCATATGCAGAAAACAGAAACTGGACCCCTTCCTTACACTTTATACAAAAGTTAACTCAAGTTGGATCAAAGACTTAAATGTAAAACCCAAAACTGTAAAAATCCTAGAAGAAAACGTAGTACCATTCAGGACATAAGCATGGGCAAAGACTTCATGATGAAAACACCAAAAGCAATTGCAACAAAAGCCAACATTGACAAATGGCATCTAATTAAACTAAAGAGCTTCTGCACAGCAAAAGAAACTAGCATCAGAGTGAAATTTTATTCTTTAAAATTATCTTGTCCTTACAAATTCCATTTGTCCTCCCACACTGCTATTTCTGTTTGTTTGTTTTGTTTTGTTTTGTTTGACCTCCATCTTTCAGTCTGGAGGATTTCCTCGGAAAATTGCTCTCTTTGGTTTGTCTGTTCATCCTTAAATATAATGTATTGAACAGCTGACTGGAAACTCTATGGGAGTAGCTGGATTTTGTCAAGTGTGGGTAACGTGGTAATGTGGTGACATGACTGGCCTATTCCCTTGGGGAACCTTTAATGTAAACATCCACAGAGAAGGACTATCCAATAACCTGCCTGAAGGGCACAAGCCTGACTGCCATTGCTACAGGAGCTGAGTGGAACAAGAAATCTGGGAGATGCGGCATCTCAAATTTTGTCTATAAATGTTCACTTAATCCACTAGTTTTCACACGATACTTCTAACCTCAACTATGCCTGATGTTCTCTGGTCCTGAAGTTCCTTGTCTTATCCTCTGCATAGACTAATCCCCAGTTGCTGCTTGAGTCTGGGCAGGACAATCAAATGCTGTCCATAAGGGAGGAGACCATCCCTCATACTGTCTTATGCCCAATTTCTGCCTCCAAAGAAAGAAGAAGTAAAAACTAAAAGGCAGAAATAAAATTCACAGGCAGATAGCCCGGCATGTGCCCTGGGCCTGTTAGTTAAAAATCAACCCCTGACCTAACTGCTTGTGTTATCTATAGATTCCAGACATTGTGTGGAAAAGCATTGTGCAAATCCCTGTCCTGTTCTGTTCCATTCTAATTACCAGTGCAGGCAAACCCCAGTCATGTACCCCCTGCTTACTCAATCAATCACGACCCTCTCACATGGACCCCCTGAGAGTTGTAAGCCTTTAAAAGGGACAGGAATTGCTCACTCAGGGAGCTCGGCTTTTGAGACACAAGTCTGCTGAAGCTCCCAGCTGAATAAAGCTCCTTTCTTCTTTAACCCAGTATCTGAGGAGTTTTGTTTTTGGCTTGTCCTGCTACACACATAGTGAGGGAGGTATACTGGATTCCAAATGCTTTGTACACAAAAGTTCACCCAATCCTTCTGCTTTTAGTCCTATCCTTACCCCAATTTTCAGGGTTCACTATTGCTACCAGTCCTAAGCTTTTCAGGGTGCTGCTGGGTGGATCAGATTGGGTCTCAGCTTTCCTCCGTGCCAGTTTAGAAATTAGATTCTTAGGTTTTCTGGGTCATTTACTGCTTTTCAGTTTCCAAATTGTGTTGCTGTTGTCTTATCTCCCATTGTACTTATCCTTTTAGGTTTCTGTCTTTAAAACTCCACTTTCCTCTTATTTCAGAGGAGCTTGGGAAAAAGCAAAGAGAAGATAATACATTTCCAGATGCACAATTCCTTTTGGAGTAGAAACTCTTTGTTCTGTCTTCTATTTGTTCTTTTGTTCTCTTTGTTCAGTCACTGATTTTCAAGAAATAAAATCATATTCCAATTGTATATATAGAACATATTAAGGATAGGCTTTGCACGATGGCTCATGCCTGTAATCCCAGCATTTTGAGAGGTCAAGGCAGGTAGATCACTTGAGGTCAAGAGTTCAAGACCTGCCTGGCCAATATGGTGAAATCCCATCTCTACTAAAAATACAAAAAAATTTAGCTGGGCTTGGTGGCATGTGCCTGTAAACCCAGCTACTTGGGAGGCTGAGGGGAGAGGATTGCTTGAACCTGGGTGGCAGAGGTTGCAGTGAGCTGAGATGGCACCACTGCACTCCAGCCTGGGTGACAGGGTGAGACTCACTCTCGAAAAAAAAAAGAAAGAACATATTAGGGATAAATAAACTCACTTTTCCAAGATGACAGATTTGGAGGTGGGCAGTAGCTCAGTATATCCGTGTTGAAGAAAAATCCAATGCTGTAACACTATGCAGCTGTCACATGCCTGACATAGGTTACTTTAGCCTGCCTGCTCATTGCTTTGCAGTTGACCTCTACCAATGTCGTGGCCAAGTAATAAAAGCCAGAGTCAGTTGCTGAATACAAAATGACCTGACTAAAACATTCACATGTTACTCTTATTTGCAAAAGCAAAAAGAAAAACATTGAACTGATGTGACCTAGTATTTTTCATGATAATAACTATAATTACCTAACCAAGCTGAACGAGCCTTGGAATTCATCTGAGAAAAGCTACCAATACTAGGTTCCGGAAACTGGAATCATGACAAATTTGTGAGTTGGATCTTTTAGAGACAAGAGAAAAGCTGAGGTCATCTAAAATTTAATTTAGTGCCTGAAAGTAGGTCTCAAAATGAAAATGATGCTTTACCATTTTGAAGCAGAATTTTCTGTATCCTGTGTCTCTTGAAGCAATTTGCTGCATGGATTTCTCTTAGGTCGGCAGGATGGTTAGTCCAAGTTTAAGCCAAGCACAGTTCACAGTCAATTTCTGCTCAGATTCATTACTGTTGCAGCTAGCTGTCAGCCTTATTGCATCGGTAGGAGTCAGACTAATATTGCCAGCAGATCATGTCATAATTTGTTACTGAAACTATTCATTACTATCTTTGCCATTTCTTTATTTATTTGAGATATAATCTGTATCTCCCTTATTAAAATGTGTCAGATATGCTGATGTTCTGTAAAACTCAGTTGTATTCTCCTGACTTTATGGATGAAATGAACCTATATAACAAAGCTAGGATTACTCTATAAGAATGCCTCTTAGTTAATTATACTTCCTGTTAGTACAAGTCTATTCTAAAATGCACTTAATTGCATTTGCAGACATTTATTTTGAAATTGGTCATCATTGGTGGTTTGTAGCTTTGCTCTCAGGAAGAAGGGTGCTATATTTAAATTAATTAATAAAGAATAAATACACTTGGAAAGGAGTTTATAATTTGGTGTTCCTAGAGTGAAGATGTGGGAAGAGAAGTCCTGCAAATGTGAGGACTCGATTTTACAGAAAATTGGGTCTCGGGTAATTTAGTGACTTTCTCCCATAATGCTCAGTTATTTAATGGTGGAGCTAGGAGTAACCAGTTCTCAGGTGCCCCAGGCCCATTCTCTTTCTACTTTACTATGGGAGCAGGATCTTGCAGAAAAATTTTCTCTATGTGACTTACTTTTCATAAAATAATAATAATTAATAATCTGGTTTTTTAAATTTTTATTTAGAAATAATATAAAACTTACAAAATAGTTGCATATACAATACACATGAATTTCTTTCTGTAGTTTAAGACTTTTAGTTTATTAATTATTTGGAAAACTGTTAAGATAAATACCTAAATTTCCCATACTTCATTTGTAGATTGGATAAGTTTTATTATTTATAATAACATTTAAGTGTATATAAGTATAAACACAGGTCTTCCATTAAGTTGAGCCATAATCTTAACATACATTATTTATAAATTTGGTTCTTATAAACTTTAGACAATATTCCATGTATTTGGATTGATAGCTTCACCACTTACACCAGCTGGGTACAGTTTTATGATGTCCTTGTTTCTCTGTCAAAGTGTTATTATAAAGTATAAAACACATAACTTTCTACTTTTGGATAGATCAATTTTTAACATTTTACAAATGTGTGTCACAGACACACAAACACACTGAAATACCTGAATGAAGAGACAGACAGATGCAGCTAACTTCATATATTTCCCAAGAACAAGAGATTTCTGGGCCAGGCACCATGGCTCACACTTGTAATCCCAGCGCTTTGGGAGGCCAAGGCAACAAGATCTCTTGAGCTTAGGAGTTGAAGGTTACAGTGACCTATGACCAAGCCAAAGTAAGGCAGCCTGAGTGACAGAGCAAGACCCTGTCTCTAAAAAATATTAAAAGAAAAGTAAACAAAAGAAAGAAAATTCTCTTACAAAACCATAGTACACATATCCAATTCCAGAAACTTAACATTGATACCATACTCTTTATTATATAACATACAGTCCATATTCAGTTTTCACAGCTGTTGCAACAATGTTTTTCTGGTCATTCTACTCCTTTTCCTCCTAAATCTAATCCATGTTCATGTGTTGCACTTAGTTGTCACGTCTCTCTAGGCTCCTTTAATATGGACTTGTTCTCAGTCTTTCTTTGTGTTTTACGACATGGACATTCCTGAAGAACACAGGCCTGCTGTTTTGTAAAATATCTCTCAGTTTGGGTATGTCTGATGTTTTTTCCTGATTACAGTTGGTTTAGGTACTCTTCTGGCAGAAATATGACTTAAATGGCTCTGTGTCCCTGTTAAAGCATCACAACAAGAGGCACAGGATGTTGGTTTGTCCATCATTGGTAATAACAGCTTTGGCATTTGGTTAAGGCCGGGGTGGGGGGTCTTCCAGGTTTCTTAGCAGGTTATTTTCAGCACAGCATGAGAAGCAAGAAAGTCTACATGGCAGGAAGTACCTAAAATCCATTTGTGGGCTAAACTAGAGGGAACGCTGACATTAACTAGGGTTAGACAGGGTTACTTGCAGTGCCAGCCAGTGTGATTCAGCCCTCAGCTTGTACTGTTCTCCAGCCCTCCTTCTCCTGCCAAACTCTACGGCCTGATTCAATGGCAGTCTTTGATGGGGCGGCCTGCTGAGTCACTTTAGGAGCCAATGCTATGTAGGTATTCCTTCCTCCACAGGAATTCAAAAAATATTATCTCAAAATCTAAAAACACATGAGTTGGATGACACTATGGTCTGCATATTCTGAGTCCTTTATTGATTGGTTGCAGAGATGTTTGATTGATAAGCCTGGCCTTAATTGAGCTTACTTATGTAATAGGCAATCGTAATAGCCCCAAGGAATATATTTCCCAAGGCACTAACCATAGTAACAGGGACCCCTTCCCTTGCCCCATTTCCTTGCCCTGTCCTGTGCTAAGGTAATTGGCTGAATAGAATAGAGCTTGAGCCTGGCACGGTGGCTCATGCTTATAATCCCAGCACTTTGGGAGGCTGAGGCCGGTGGATGGCTTGAGCTCAGGAGTTCGAGGCCAGCCCGGGCAACATGGCGAGACCCTATCTCTACTAAAATTACAAAAAATTAGCCAGATGTGGTGGTGCATGCCTGTGGTCCCAGCTACTAGGGAGGCTGAGGTGGGAGGATCACTTGAGCCCAGCGGGGCAAAGGTTGTAGTGAGTCGAGATCGCCCCACTGCACTGCAGCCTGAGTCACACAGCCAGGCCCTTTCTCAAAAAAGAAAAAAAGACATCGAGAATAGAAGTCGAAAAATGTGGTTGTGGCTGTTTTCCTCAGGGGAGCCATCTCACTCTAATGAAGGTTCGACCTGCTACCCACCCCTATCCCCTGCCTTTCCTCTTATTAAGCTGGGATAATGTTAAACATTTTTTACTTGGCACAAATATTCATTCTTGATCACAAATCACTGGGTTGTCTGAGAAAGTGAAGTCATATAAAACTATGGGCCTTCAAATAGGATACTCCACCCTCTTTGGGGGCTGATTAGAAACTAACATGAATCAAATGAAACAAAATGAATGAAGTAGCTCTCTGTAGAAGTGTTTACAGGCCCACCTTCCAAACTTCATAGTTATTTACTCATGGATTGCTATTGGGACTAGAGCTTCTCCCACATTTTAAAATGTTATAGTTTAAAAAAAGAGTGTTACGAATGATCAATCTGCTAGTTGCCTCAGTTTCTTCATTACAAATGAGAATAACCTGATCTAAAGAGACATGTTTGGAGCAAGGTTGAATTTATTTCGCCTTCTGTTCAAGTCAAGCAGGTTTAGCTTGGAAGAAACTGAATCACACATAAACTAAAAGTGGGGTTGCTCATGGATATGAGACTCTGCCTTGGGAGTTGGTAATAGAGAGGGGTTCTTCTCTCAAAACCTTTTTGGAGAAAGTCACCATAGGAGTTCCTTGTTCTTCACCCCAAATCTCCACAGTTTCTGCGAGTCTGCTAAATTCCACATGTCTGCTCCTTTCTGTTTTCTCACCCTCACTCTTGCTTTTAATTTCCCAAAAAAATCTGGTAACACCAGGGGTAGTATCTTAGCTTAAGTTCTCCCAAAAGATGATCCTGGGAGAAGGGTTTGGATACAAGCAGTTTATTTGGGGAGTGTCTTAGTTTGGGCTGCTATAACAAATTACCGTAGACTGGGCAGCTGAAAGAAAAATAGTATTTTTTTCACTGTTTTGAAAGCCAGCAGTCTGAAATCAGGATGCCAGCATGGTTGGGTGCTGGTAAGAGCTCTCTTTTTGGTTTGATAATGGTAGTCTTTTTGCAGTATCCTCATATGGTGGAGAGCAGAGAAAGAGGAAAACAACCTCTCTCCTGTCTTCTCAGTGCACTAATCACATAATGAGGGCTCCGCCCTAGTGACCTGATTACCTTCCCAAGGCCTCATCTCCAAATACCATCATACTGAAGATTAGCATTTCAACATATAAATTTTGAGGGGATACAAACATTCAGTGCATAGCAAGGAGTAATACCAGGAAGCATAGAGGGGAAAAAAGAGAAAGGGGAAGACATTCAATAAAAGGCACATCATGAGTGAGTTATTACTAGGGAGCTCAATGCACTAGGGACCTGCTGAGAGACTTTGCTATCTCTCATGCTGCTAATCATGAGAGATCATGCCTTAGAATTATCCCTCCAAGAGGAGGAAGGAAATTGGAGAGGTACCCACCAAATTCTGTTCTTCATTGGTTGAAAGTCACTTCTAGGTCATTAAATTGCCTGGCCCTTCCTGGCTTGCCCCCCAAGTGAGTGTAGCATGCTCTCATAGCCAGAGATTGTCCTTAGTCACAGAAAGACAGGTACTTAAGGTAAGAAGCCTTGGGTAGTATAGGAACAAGTAACTGTCCACGGAAGTTGCACATGATCTCCTGGATAAGCTGAGAGGTTACAGATGGGGTAGCAACAATGAGTGACACTACAGAGAAGGCACCTGAGGCAAGCTAGGCCAGGCAGCTGGTAGGGAAGGTTGGAGTGCCCTAGGCCCACACTTCAGCAAAAACTGTATGCACAGTGGTTCCCAAAGACAGGAATTGTGAAAGGACTGGTACCTTAAAACCGGTCTGCTAGTGCCTCTTTCCGAACAACCTGTATAGGACCAAACAACCTCCCCCCAACACACACACACTGAGCATACATACACACACTAAAATTCTAGGAAAGCCTCATGCTCACGGTCCATACATTCTATCCTTACATCTTCAAGGAAGCAATAAGTCCATCGGCAGAAGTAAGTATTGCAATAGTGTCTTTATTAATCGAATTCTGTCTGTCACTCTGCTCAATTTACTTTTTAAGATCATGCTTTGGATGAATTTTTTAAATGAGTTCATGGGAATAGAACAGAACGAATACCCTATGTGGCCCTTGGAAAATCATTCAAGTCTTCTAAATTACACATAAGAACTTTAAAATACTCAACCCCTATTCATGCTGGGGTTGAAAGGATAAATAAAGCAGCCCTTTTTATTTCCCTCCAGAGTCGCAAACTAATTGAGACATAAAACACAGGAATAAAACAGAGATAAAAATATCACCTTTGTTGAACTAACATTGAATTGCAGAATGAGACTAGACTTACAGTCATAATGGACCCCCAAAACTGTGCCCTCAACAATCTACCCAAGAATCCAGCTTCCCACTCGTAGCAGAAAACCATTCCCTAAGAAATTTAGCGCATGAGGATTGTAAGACTGTTTGAATCTTCTGTACAAATTATAGGAGAGAGACAGAGAGACAGACAAAGAGAAGTAAAGCTGTAGAGCCACACTGTATTATTTGGGTCTTTTTGGAAGCAGACTCTGAGACAGAGTTAGTAGTGCAAACAGTATATTTAGAGGTAAATCTTGTGAAAGATGAGAGGGGGAGGAAGCAAAACTGGGCAGGGAAAGTCTCAGACCATGCTGTGACTATGACACCTATGAAAGGAAAGAGGCGAGAAAGCAAGATGGAGCGAGGGGGAGAAAGTAAGATTGGGCAGGGCAAGCCTGGGATCTCAATGCAGATTTGACAAAGTCTCAGTCAACACATAGGACAGCTCCAAAGCAAACAATTCCTGTTAATTGAGTCTCATATTGGCAGAAACGGTCAGGTCTTAGCATTCCTTCTGTGTTTCCTCATTGGCTAGGCTTTCCGAGAAGAATGTGGCCTTCAAAAGTTGGAGGCTGTCAACTACCCGCATTCCTTGCAACTGAGTGGCAAGTTCTTTCCGGAGAGGTTCTCCGAGTGGCACACCTAAGTGGCTGCCATACACATCTACTTCGTTCCTTTTCTTACTTTTTCTGATCAGAAAAGTCATACTTCTTCACTGCTGGAAAGGTGTAGACAAGGGAGCAGAGACAGGCTGGCAGTGTTAACAACATATGTTTCGTTCTCGGGGAATGAAGTGGAAATATACATACACACCAAAATACATATTAAGTAGAAATCCTTTATGGAAACATGAGGCATGTGAAATAATTCTCATCCCTTACCCCTTGCCACAAATTACATATAATCCCACTTCCCTTCTAGGGCAGGTGGGTCCTATTAACTGGAGAACCCTTTATGCTGATGAGGTGGAAAGCTAGGTGGGGCTCAACTGCATATCACAATGGAAGAGAAAAGAAGGGAGGGGAAGGATGAAGAGAATGGAGCCTATAACACAGAGTATTGTATGAAGGACAGAGAGAAAATCATTGTATCAGGAAGACCAAGAAGGGACTTGGGAGAATATAAATGTCAATAGAAATTTTAAAATTGATTGTTTTGAGGAAAATGATGTGAACTCTTTCTTGGCCTCTACTGTGAAATGTTAAGAAAGTCTACATTGTCCTGAAATGCTTTCATGGAAGTGGATTTTTCATAGGATACCCAGGAAGGTATTGACATTTATGTCCGAATGAATATGCCATGCAGCAAAGCCAAGTGGCTGAGATAGTAATCTACCTTAGGTCTGCATGGTGATGAGGCCCATAAGCTCAACTGTTAGGCTTAGACTGCTGTTGGTTGGCTTCAAGGAGAATAGAAGTGGTGCACAAAGTTGATGGAACAGCCTATGCCTTGGACATGCCAGCATTGTGGAGTTCCTCATTTATGGGGTTGTGTTCCAAAACTCGGGTGTGCCCTCAGAGAGTGTGTACACACTCTTGTTTTCCATAGTTACTCCCACAGGCCAGCCTTTGGCTGCCTCTAACAATAAGTATGGCAAAAGAGCACAGATAGTACACTGAATCACCAAGGCCAAATAAGAGAGGGGTGAGGTTTGGTCCACTTTCAGTCCCAAGCCCCATGATTCCCAAATATTTACAAGATATTATTAAACAAAATATAAAACAATTTGAAAAAACTGTATTCATGATGATTCTAATATGTTCTATATTAGGATTATACCAACTACTGTTAAGGGAAACTATTTCATGAAATGGATTAACTGTTAAAAATGTTAATGCCTATCCAATAACAAGGAGAGGAAGGTTAGTTGATTTACAGGAGCAGTTCCATTTATTCAGAAAAAAATCCTATAATAGAAAATTTACTCAGTAAGCCATGCTACCTTATTAATATCATTTGGGAGAAAACAAGTCTAACAGATGCTGTTGGTGCCCTCCCCCATAGCCCCTTGGCATTTACCATGTTCATACATGCTGTCCAATCTGCAGCTGCCAGCACCTACAACCCTCAGCCTGAAGCCTTTCTTTGGACACTGAATCTCTTTCTGATCCTCCCCACAAACAACCCCCAACCGATGATGGATCGAGCTACTGGATAAATATCCCAGCTCCCTTGTGCCATGACTGGTATAAATCAGAGGCACGTTCTCCCAGGGAGATTATGTTCTCCTTGACTTTGGTGATCTTGCTTAATAATGCAAATGTTATTGGCTTCTTTCCATTCCCTGTTTTTATTTCTTTATTTCCGTACTGATAGTTGCTGGTATTATCTGCCAAATAAATTACTTACATTTAAACCATTGTCTCAGAGTCTTCATTTTGCATTACGATAAAGGACTACTGAGACTGGGTAATTTATAAAGCAAAGAGGTTTATTTGACTCATCACTCTGCAGACTGTACAAACATGGGACCAGCATCTTCACGGTTTTGGGTGAGGGGTCCGGAAGCTTTTACTTTTTGGCAGATGGCAAAGGGGGAGTAGGCGTGTAACATGGTGAGAAAAGGAACGAGAGAGAAGAGAAGGTAAGAGTCTCCTTTAAACAACCACCTCTCCCATGAACTAATAGAGCAAGAACTCACTCATTACCATGGGGAGGGCACCAAACCATTCATGAGGATTCATGAGGGATCCACCTCCATGACCCAAACACTTCCACCAGGACCCACTCTAACATTGCATATCACATTTCAACATGAGATTTGGAGGGGGCAAATACCCAAATCATATCAGGGTCACTTCTATAAGAACACAAACCAAAACATTTCATTTGCCTTACCTGTTGCTTACTAAGGAAACTTCTGATTTGAAGTTGAGCTTCTCTAGTGGCCAGTTTCTGATCAAAGATGCAGTAATAATCTCTCCCGCTTGTATGAGTCCTATTTGTGGCTGATTAATAACTTGGAAATATTGTTGGTGTGAGTCAATCTTCTAGAACAGGGAATGGCAAACTATAGCCTGTAGGCTAAATCTGGCTGGCCTTTAAACTTTGTAAATAAAGTTTTATTGGAACACAGCCACATCTACATATAGTCTGTGGCTACTTTCATACTACAATAGCAGAGTTAAATAGTTGTGACAAAGACAATATGGCCTGTAGATTGTGAAATATTTACACTTTATAGAAAAAGGCTGTTGATCATTCGTGGAGAAGTTGTTCACCTTTGGGTTCAATGGGAAAGTCAAACCTGTGGATTTATAAATATGAGGGTCAGAACTTGGACCAATGTCATCTCACCAAGTGGCAGCCCAGTGAGACTCTCAACTTAAAATACAGACTAGTCACCACCTACTCAATTCCTTCCAGTGTTCGATTATGGCACGGTCAGAATCATGTCTTGGGAATTCTAGGGTAGAGACAAGAAGGAGGGCATTGGCTAGACAGGCATAGTAAGAAAGTATCTTTTACATTGAGGTTCATCAACACACTTTAAACAAACTTCTCTCCAGAAAACTTCTTTTGTTTATTGACCTAGTTCTTGCTAATCATCCCCTCATGCTGTACCCTCTTGGTCCTTACAGGCTCAGCATCAATTATTAATTAATCTGAAATTGATTGATGAGGTCGTCTGTAAATGATTCTAAGCTATACTACAATTCTAGCTAGCTCAAGCTTCTTCAGCGTAGAGACTATTTATATTAATTGTCAATCTCCTAGCCCCCAACATTGATAGTATGGTATTTTGTATACAGCAAATGTTCAGTAAATTATTTGACTATCTAACATCCACCACACATAGACTTCTATAGATGAGGCAAAATGATAATCAAACTGGAATCATTTGTGAAATATGAAATAATTTTATATAATGTCTCTAGAGTGATAAAGAATGTAGGCTTCAAAAATGCTAAAGAAATGTATGAAATCCCTAGCCTGGCCATGCAGTGTTATTTTTGGCATTGAAGTGCAAGAAATTTCTAAGTCACAAATTTCAAAAGTGACCCCTTCCTGAGTAAGTAATAACAAAGCTAACAAAGAAAGAAAGAATATATCTGACCCGTTTGGGAAATTAACCAGATTGCATGAACTTTGTGTCTTGTAAAAAATCCTTCTGAGTAGAGACTAATTGCTAAAAACGTATTTTTGTTCAGTTATCCACAATCTAGTTGGTGGATAATATAAGTAGGCCAATAATAATATTCCAAGGAACATATGGACATTGGAAAGAATAACCTTTCACTATAATTACTAGCTCCACTACCTCACTTCTACTCATTCTTTAATCCATTGTGATCTGACTTTTATTTTCAATTAAGTTCAACTTATCATTTTTAATTTCCTGTGTATATATATACTAGGGCTTAATGAGAGAAAAAATTCATGTATTTCCTGCACTCCAGTGTTCCATAGCCTATTAAAAGACCCAGGCATATGAAGAAACAATTGTCATACAGAGTGGCAAGTGCCATTAACAAGAAATGTAGTACAAATGGTGGTAAGAAAAAGGAGAAGGTGATCAACTCTGTTTGAGGGTGGGTCTTAGGCTGGGTTCTTTGGAAGCAGAGCTTGAGGCAGGCATTTATTAAAGGCATGCACTCTGGAGGAAACACGTACTGCAAGATAGGGCAGGGGAAAGAGCCAAGCAAATAAGTGATCTTGGTCAATGTCTACCCTTGGCTTCACATAAGACAGATTCTGGAGCACAAATCTCACAGCAGAGAGAAAGGGACAGGTCCAGGCTTTTGTACCTCTGTGTCACAGGGCCATTGGCTGTGCCAGTTAGCCAAGGGTATTCCTTCTGAGAAGGTCACAGGCATAAGCCATCAGCTGAAGTACTCACAAGCAGCTGAGCATTTGGGTATTCTGCTGGTCAAGTGCATCTGGGCAGAGCACCAATATCATCTATTAAGAGAGGGTTAGAAAAATTAGATTATATGTTTATTACTTTGGGCAGCTCAACATCAGAACACCATTCCTGTTTGAGACAATAGGACAAGACAGATGGCAGACAAGGCTCCATTTTGCATGATGCTTCCCATTTTCTAAGCCTGGTCCTACGGCCTTCCAAGTTTGTTATTGTATATCCTTCTTTAAAAATTCCTTTTCTGCTTTGACTTGCCAGGGTCAAATTTTGTGGTTCGGGAGCTTTGATCAGTACAGAGATTAGGAAAATTGTTAGATCATAGATCATCGTAGCCTGAAAAAGATAAGGCCCATTGAGGGGGAGAAGAGCATATGGAGAGGAGAGATACTACATATATTCAGGCTGAGTAAGAACCATAAATCTAGGCTTACTACAAAATGTGTTACTTGTGACTGTAGGGGCAGGTGTGGCAAATCTAGCGAGCATTTGAGAAAAAGAAAATGAATTAATCGTGGGATTTGTTGAGTATGAGTGTTCTGGGTACATCGAGAGGGAGATGCTTCATAGGTGGCCTTTCAAGTGTCATGGTCAAGATGAGCCATCTGGAACACACACACACACTCACAGGGGGCGAGAGAGAGAGAGAGAAAGTGGCCACTGGGGGTGGCTAGGCTCAGGGGGAAATGAACACAGAGCAAGAGTTGAAGAGGACAAAAGCAGAATCCAAGAGGATTATTAAATCTGTGTAGTTCTCTATAGATAAATATTCGGCAAACCAAGAGAGGACAGGAAAACCAAGGAAAGAAGGACTAGCCAACACAATTAAATGGCTCCAGAGTGGTCAAGCAGGGCAAGGGCTGAAAAGAGACCAGTGTTGATGTTAACTAGTAAGTCAGTGAGGACCTTTCAGAGGAGAGTTTTATGGAGTTCCTTAAAATATAAAACAATGTATCCCCCCTTCTGTGTCTAGTAAATACATCACCTCATCAACAAGATTCCCTTACAACCCTGTGTTTGTAACTGTTCCCTCTCTATTGGCTCTTATGCAATAAAGAAGCGTAACTAAAGTACTCTCTTCTCTCTTCTCCAGCTGTGGAACTCCAACTCATCCTTCAAGAGTCAATGTCACCTCCACAGTAAGTGTTTCCTGACTCCTCAGGTGAGAAGTAGATCCCGTTTCTCTCCTGGAGTCGCATAGCACTTTGTGTTTATTTCTTTTGTAGATCGTACTGAAGTATATTGGAGGCATCTATTTGTATGTCTGTCCGACTGTGACCACAATCTGTGTCCTAGTCACCTTGTTTTCTTTTTTTTTTTTTTTTTTTTTTTTTGAGACGGATTCTCGCTCTGCCACCCAGGCTGGAGTGCAGTGGCCGGATCTCAGCTCACTGCAAGCTCCGCTCCCGGGTTTACGCCATTCTCCTGCCTCAGCCTCCCGAGTAGCTGGGACCACAGGCGCCCGCCTCGTCGCCCGGCTAGTTTTTTTTGTATTTTTAAGTAGAGACAGGGTTTCACCGTATTAGCCAGGATGGTCTCGATCTCCTGATCTCGTGATCCGTCCGTCTCGGCCTCCCAAAGTGCTGGGATTACAGGCTTGAGCCACCGCGCCCGGCCTGTCACCTTGTTTTCTTAGTGCCAAGCATAACGTGTGGAACACATGACAGAACCCAATATAAATAGTTGAAAAAATGGCTATTTGGCTGAAAAGAAATAACTGCATGAATGCTCCCTTCCTAAAAATTTTTACCTTCAGTCTATTTCTTGATTTATAGTTCTGAATACATATTTTGAATTGGAACTTATGATTTTCAATATGCTTCATAGAATAATTAAACATTTGGGAGAAAAAAATCATGCACAGAGAAGTATCCCAAGGGAAAAAAATAAATAAATATCCTTGGTGCATGTGGTACAGTTAATACATCATTACAATAAATTATAAACCAAAACCAACATTATAAAACACAAAATTTGAAATAGATATAAAATGGAAGAAGTCTATTTCTCCTCATGCCAGGAAGTAGCTTTCCGTATCAATAAAATGTAAATGCCTCACAGACAGAAAAATGATGGAAACAGACTGTGATAACTTAAAAACGAGCACACTTTAAACAGCCTCTGTGATGAATATGTGATTATGAAGAATCCGTCAAAAAGGCTAGTCAAGCATTGTTCCACTCTGATGCTTCCAGAAGCAGGATGACTGATGGCCCTCAATTTTAAAAAGGCACAGCAAGAGACAGGTTAAACCGAAGGCACAAAGACAAGAGGTTGAATTGCTGAAATATACAAAGATGTTAGTCTGAAAGGTAACAATTGAAATTCTAGTAAGTGTGAGTGTTCGCGATGTGTCTAAAATATTACAAATTTCCAAATCATTCTAGAATATTAATGGAGAGTGAGAAAAAAATAAAAGTAAAAAGACAAGTAGATGCATAAAGAAAGGTGAAAAGTTTATAATGTTTGATAGCTTTAGGTGAATTCATGGTTGCGGCAAGTTACCACAAACATGGATTGGCAAAGACTTTCTACAAAGAATGAGATAGTAAATATTTTAGGCTTTGCAGCTACTGCAAACGACCTCTGTCTCAACTACAAACTCTCCTGCTGGAGTTTAAAAGTAGCCACAAACAGTAGGTAATTGAATGGGGTGACTGTGTTCTCATAAAACTGTATTCACACAAAAAGTGGGGGCCAGATTAGGATTGCTGGCTGTAGTTTGCCAGCCCATGCTATGCAACAAACCGGTTTGTGATAAACAACAGAATAGATAAAATCTAGTGTGTGTGAGACAGAGATCACTGATTGTTTAGTCAATAACTGTTGAAGTTACAGTAAGTTTTTATTGTATTTGGTGTAGTACTTACATGAGGGTATAGATTGAGCACATTGATTAAGTCCAGGCATTAGTATTATTTTCAGCTTCTCTAGGTGATGTCAAGGTGCAGCCATATTTGGCAACCAGGGTGCTAAAGAGTGCTTCTCAAGTTCCAACGTGTAAACTGATCACCCAGAGTCTTCTTAAAATGTAGATACTCATTTCATAGCCCTGGGGTGTGGCTTGAAATTTTGCATTGCTAGCAAGTTCTCAGTTTAGATTGATACTGCTGGTCCACAGACCACACTTTGAGCAGCCAGATGCTAGTGCTGGTTTTCAATGCCTGGCATGCCCAGGCCCTGCCCCAGAGGCTTATGTATTTGGTCTGGGATGCCGCCTGGACATTGAGATTTTCAAAACCTCTGCAGGTGATTTGAATGTGCAGCAAAGCTTGAGAGCCTCTATGCCAAAGCTCATGATGATATGTCTATTTTAGTTACGTTATCAGTGGCCCTAATGTGTTCCCTTTTTCTCATTCTCCCCCTCAGCCATTCCTCTCCTTTTCAGCTCCAAACATCCAGAGGAAGGTGGGGATCAGGGTGAGCACTTCATCCTGTTGTTCTTGTCCACCTCTGAAGAGTGGGAGAAAGTTCAGGATGGAAACAGGAGACTCAGGCAACCTGGGTTTGGGAAGAACAAGCAGTGTTCTAGGAGTGAATTCAAGGAAAAGTTGTTTGAGATAGAATGGGCGGGGGCGGGGAATAGCTCGGAAATTTATCACAGCACAACCTTCCTCCTGTCTTGGGTCTGAGGTGTGTGGAGTAGGGGCAGGGAGCGAAAACAACCATGTACCCTCCTGAGTCTGGAGACACTGACAACCAAACCAACTTCTAAGGGTTTTTCCTTCTCAGTACGCAGGGCGACTGGTTACTAGACATGCAAGAGAGACCCCCAGTGGCAAAGTGTAGAAGTGAAGTATTTTCCAAATCATAAAGACCACGAAGGGCCAGGCGCGGTGGCTCAAACCTGTAATCCTAGCACTTTGGGAGGGGGAGACGGACGGATCACGAGGTCAGGAGATCGAGACCATCCTGGCTAACACGGTGAAACCCCGTCTCTACTAAAAAATACAAAAAACTAGCCGGGCGAGGTAGCGGCGGCCTGAAGTCCCGGCTACTTGGGAGGCTGAGGCAGGAGAATGGCGTAAACCCGGGAGGCGGAGCTTGCAGTGAGCTGAGATCCGTCCACTGCACTCTAGCCTGGGTGACAGAGCGAGACTCCGTCTCAAAAAAAAAAAAAGACCACGAAGAAACATGAGAGTAAAGGATGATGGCTTCCAGCCCATTATCTTTATCAAACTAACGTAGGGACAGAAAATCAAATACCACATGTTCTCACTTACAAGTGGGAGCTAAATGATGACAACACGTGGACTCAAAGAAGGGAACAACAGACACTGGGACCTACCTGAGGGTGGAGGGTGGGAAGAGGGAGAGCAACAAAAAAATAACTAACTGGGTACACGGCTTAGTACCTGGGTAATGAAATAATCTATACAACAACCCTCCATGACAGCAGTTTACCTGTATAAAAACCTGCACTTGTTCTCTTGAACCTAAATAAAAGTTAAAAGAGTAGAAGGTGATAAATCATGGGTACCACATAGCGAACATACACTGTGCCAGGCATTGCTCTAAGTGATTTACATATATTAACTCATTTAATCTCAACAACCCAATGGGGTTGATGCTTTTATTATCCCTATATTATCCCTATATGGAGAAACTGAGGCACAGAAAAGTTAAACAACTTACCCAAGTTTACCCAAAATGAGTGGCTAAGATGGGATTTGAACTCAGGCAATCTGAGGTTAAGAAAACACTACGCCAAATTTTCTCTCCAAAACAGGAAATTAAGAAGTCCCCTCAGTCAACTAAAAGTTTGAAACACTCAAAAATTAATGCTTGCTCTGTTCTTTCTCATATCCACAGGAGAACAGTCAAGGGACTGTTTCAATAGGTTATAGCTGAGACAAAGTCAGAGGATTCAGAAGTCCTTACAGTAGGCAGCGAAAGAGATGCAACAAGAAGACCAAGTTTGACAAAGATGCATAAAAAGGCAATAGCATTTTCTGTAAACTGAACTCAAAGGGCCAGAATCCTAATTTTTAAGAAAAGTGTTAAAGTACACTCGTATGGAAATGTGGAAGACAATTGTTGCACAGCTAAACTTGTTCATATCTTAATAAATGTTTATATGGTTTGACTGTGTCCCCACCCAAATCTCATCTTGAATTGTACTCTCATAATTCCCATGTTTTGTGGGAGGGACCCATTGGGAAGTAATTGAATCATGGGGAGACTTTCTCCCATACTGTCCTGCTGGTAGTGAATAAGTCTCAAGAGATCTGATGGTTTGATAAGGGGAAACCCATTGGCTCTCATTCTCTTCTCTTGTCTGCCGCCATGTGAGACATGACTTTCACCTTCCACCATGATTGTGAGGCTTCCCCAGCCACGTGGAACTGTAAGTTTAATAAACCTCTTTCTTTTGTAAACTGCCCAATCTTTGGTATGTCTTTATTAGCAGCATGAAAAACGGACTATTACAATGCTCAAAACAATCTGCTAGCTTTAAAATGATGCAAGCTGCACATGTGTCTTTGACTAAAGCATAGAGTCTGTAAATTTTTGCCTTTTACCTTGTAACCCACAGAAGAAAGAAGACTTTTTTGTTTCTTGTTTCTTTGTAACTTTCTTTGTGGCACAGAAAATAGATGTTTTAAGTATTTTTCAACAGACGTGGGCAACGTTAGGGTTTACATGGGTGGAGGTATCTTTTGGTCAAATAGAGAGTGGACTGAGAGAGAAGAGTTTTTAAAGGGGAACGAGAAAAAAAAACATAGAGAAACAGGTGTATCATTTCCATATAGAATCTTCTTTATACTAGGAAATAATATCTTTCTATCCAGAGATATGAAGAAAATGTAAAAGGCGAACTTTTCTCTCCATCTTGAAAGGAGAATTCAGAGGCCACACTGAGCTTCTCAGGAACAGGATGATTTTGAGGTGAGCTTGGGGCAGACATTGGGAATAAGATAATAAACATGAGGCAGACAACAATCAAGGTGGGACCAGCAACTCTCTGGGTGTTCAAACACCTCAACCATCCTCTAAATGTTAGCTGCCCTGCACTTTGGACTAGATTTGTCATACTCTCCCTATACTCGCTTTCTGGTGAGCTCATCCAATCACATGACTTCAATACCATCTATAAAAAGTCCCCCATATGCCTACTTCCAATCGTGACATTTTTGCAGCTCCATGATTCACATTTCCACTTGGATGTCTAATAAAAATCTGATTTTACATGGCATGCACTCCCCACTCCTCCTCCCCGGGGGACCCCTGCAACCATCCCCAGGGGGATAATAACACCATCATCAATCCAGGTCTTCAGGTCCAAACTTCAGAACCTACATTATGTTCCCCCTCTCCCATTCCTCACCTCCTGTCCATGAGTAAAGTTTGTCTCTCCTTGTCAAAAACCCATCTGGAACTTGTCAAACTCTCTTCGTTTCCTCAGTCACCATCACAGCTCAAGCTGCACTAGTCTCCTACCTGGATCAGCTACACTGGCTCTACCTGGTCTGCACCTTCAACTCTCTGCCACCCCTCTACATTCTTCAAAGCAGACAGTCACTGCCTTGACATTTTGGGGGCTTTTATTCTACTTTATATTCAATATCACAAATTTGACCTTCAGCTTTGACCTTATGTTATTCAGTCCTTCTTTTGAGCTTTTTTTTTTAACCGGCTTTAATGGAAGAAATGGTACAATTGAAGGAAAAACCATGAATGGAGGATTCGTAAGGGCAATATACAGGAAATAAACCCCTATCTGTGGGGAAGGCAGCTAAGGCTCAGTCCCATTATCCCTGTCACTCAGGGTGAGCTTGCCAAAGAGGTACTCTGCGATACTGTCCACCAGAGCCCCCATCCTGAAGCCCAGAAGCAAGAATCCTTAGCACTTGCATATTTTGTTTTTTGTTTGTTTGTTTTTTGAGATGGAGTTTTGCTCTTGTTGCCCAGGCTAGAGTGCAATGGCGGATCTCAGCTCACCACAACCTCCACACCCCAGGTTCACACGGTTCTCCTGCCTCAGCCTCCCCAGTAGCTGGGATTGCATGCACCACCATGCTCGGCTAATTTTGTATTTTTGGTAGAGACAGGGTTTCTCCATGTTGGTCAGGCTGTTCTCAAACTCGTGACCTCAGGTGATTTGCCCACCTCAGCCTCCCAAGTGCTGGAATTACATGCCTGAGCCACCCACCCAGCGACGCATACTTTAAAAAGAAACTTTTCATGTCAGGTTAAAGACTATATTATTTTAATCCCTGCCCAATCACATTTCCTACCCTTCTTCTCCAGAGGCAACCACTAGGATGAATTTCATACCATGCTTTACACCTTACCATGCATATGCACCCACAGATGCCACGGCCCAAGACTGCACACCCCACCCGACCCCATCCACCCCACCCATCTCACCCCATCCCACCCCACCTCACCCCACCCTATCCCACATGCCCTCAGAGTTTATAGGGGGAAGACTGATGTGTTTGCCAGGGACTCATAGAATACCTTTCCCCTCCACCCCCGCAGATCCTGAGCTTCATGCAGATGGGGCAGAGCTGAGTGGAGAGATTGCTGGATACCTACTTTAAACCTGCCTGGGGATGTGCCCTGATTCCTAAAAGGTGAGAGTGTTTTAGACGCACATCAACTGGGCACCTTTATTGCTTTGAGAACGGGTAACTTTATTGCCAACAACCGTAAAACTGAGAGGAAAAAACTGAAGAGAACATTCTGAAAGGGCAACATGGACGCCCCGCCTGGTGGCCGTACCCGGGGAAGGCACCCCGTGGCTGCGGGGCCCCTCTGGGCTCAAGTGTCTTTCTCGCTGCGGCCCAGGGTGAGCTTGTCAAAGAGGTACTCTGCCAGGCCTGCTTCCGGGGCCCCCGTCTTGCGCAGGTTGCTCAGGTAGCCACCCAGCTCTCTGATAGTCTTGGCCTGCTGGTTCAGGAAGTGGCTCATCCAGGAAGTCGCACAGGTGGGGGTCGTCTTTCTCCTTGACCAGCTGGTGCAGCTCCAGGAGACTCTGGTTGACGTTCTTCTCCAGGTGGAAGGCACACTCCATGGCCTTGAGCCCGCTCTCCCAGCATTGGCGCTCTGGCTTTCTGATGTCATGAAGGCAGATGTGGCCACCGCGCAGGTTCTGCAGCCTCGTCAGCTCCTGGGTGCTCCCCTCTTCTCTTGCCACTGGCGCAGGAAATAGCGGCTGAAGCTCTCCAGGGCCACATCGTCCCGGTGGAAGTAGATGGCCATGGATAGGTACACATAGGAGGCGTGGAGCTCCAGGTTGACGTTGAAGTTGACGGCGACCTCGCAGCTGGGGTGATAGTTCTGGTGCACTTGCGACAGCGGGCCCAGGGCAGGCAGAGCGGGTGCGGAGAGTAGGCGGGGTAAAGCGGTGTGGTCGCGAGTGTCCCGGAGCGGGCAGCGGCATGGGCATGGGCATCGGCATCGGCATCAGCAGTAGCCATGGCGGCCGCAGCGGCTGGGGCCTCGGAGCACCACCATCTGCAGTGGTGGCTGGCGGAGGGGCAGGGTCCTCCGGGCCAGGCGTTGGTGGTTGTGGCAGGGTCGGGGAAGGGACCGGAAGTGGGCGGAGGGGGACCCTTATCGGGGGAGTGGCGAGCTCCATCGGGCGGGCGGGGACTGGTGCGCAGAGAGGCGGGGGCCTTTAGAATGGTGGTGGTGGAGAGGAGGAGCACGCTGAGTTCTGTGGGCAGCCTGGGAACTGAGCACTGTCAGTCCTCTGCACGATGTCAATTCTGTAGTAACTTTTCTAGTTTCCAAGGACTTTCGCCTGTCCCCTGATTATTCCCCTCTATGACAGCTTGCTCTCATTTTATAAACCTCTTGTCGGCCGGCGCGGTGGCTCAAGCCTGTAATCCCAGCACTTTGGGAGGCCGAGACGGGCGGATCACGAGGTCAGGAGATCGAGACCATCCTGGCTAACACGGTGAAACTCCGTCTCTACTAAAGATACAAAAACTAGCCGGGTGAGGTGGCGGGCGCCTGTAGTCCCAGCTACTCGGAGGCTGAGGCAGGAGAATGGCGTAAACCCGGGAGGCGGAGCTTGCAGTGAGCTGAGATCCGGCCACTGCACTCCAGTCCGGGCGACAGAGCGAGACTCCGCCTCAAAAAAAATAAAAATAAAAATAAAAAAAATAAACCTCTTGTCTTTCTTAAACTCTGAGAGTATGTTCTGGTACGTTTTCTTCTGTTTCCTGTATTATATCCTTTTTTCCTTCCTCCAGAATTAGTTCTCTTTTTGCATCTTCCTCACTTTTCTTAAAGAGCTGAAAACGTTTGTCCGTTCATGATTGGAATAAAGGACTGGGTTAGCCTCGGTGATGAGCAAGAATCTAATGTACAGTGGTGAGTCTGGATGACCAATAGAATTCTCCCATGAGCAGGAGGGTGGAGTGTGTCAATTAGGGAGTGGTCATCTCCTTTGGAGATAAAGGCATAGAGCTCCAGGCAGAGTAGGAACTATTCCAAATGCCCAAAGCATGGCATTTCTCTGGCATTGGAAGACTTTAGTGAATCTGTCTTCTAGGTAGATGTCACCTTCCCTTTAAATGCTCATCCATGTCTGCTGCACCCTGAAGCTTAATTCTCTCTGCAGGAGAGATGGCTCCACATTATAGGGAATATGATTTCAGATATGTTTTGAGGATCAAAGCTTAAACACCAGAGTAAAGACTCCGTTTTTAAAATTTACTTTGAAACGTCCTCTGTGTTCACGGTTTTAGGTACTCAATAACTAATCCCCATGTCTTCCCTGCTGAATTTAAAACCAATTACTTCTTCAGCTCACTGAAGAGCAAGCTTAGGTATGTAGCAAAATGAACTTGCTAGTACTTTTCAAATCTTCCAATTAGAGAAAATCACTGTGGCAGAATGACTTCATCAAAGCTTATTTGTTTTCATCTTGGTCCACAAAGTAACCATATTTTTTAAGCTACCCTTGTAATTTGGTGGGGTCAGGTACTGATTTCTGGCTCTTGGAATATGAAAAAACTGATGTTAGCCGGGCGCGGTGGCTCAAGCCTGTAATCCCAGCACTTTGGGAGGCCGAGATGGGCGGATCACGAGGTCAGGAGATCGAGACCATCCTGGCTAACACGGTGAAACCCCTCTCTACTAAAAATACAAAAACGAGCCGGGCGAGGTGGCGGGCGCCTGTAGTCCCAGCTGCAGGGGAGGCTGAGGCAGGAGAATGGCGTAAACCCGGGAGGCGGAGCTTGCAGTGAGCTGAGATCCGGCCACTGCACTCCAGTCCGGGCGACAGAGCGAGACTCCGCCTCAAAAAAAAAAAAAAAAAAAAAAAAAAAAAAAAAAAAAAAAAAAAGAAAATAACTGATGTGTGGCTAAATAAGGCCTAGTTTATAGGACACCCCCTGTGCAATCCATGTCTCGAGTGAAGAAGAGGAACAGACCCTACAGTATGACATACCCAATTTGGAGAAGGAGCCTGGAACTTTGGATAACATATGGAGTATATCCCCTCATCACTGTCACCACCAACCTGCACTGAACCTTGATAAAAGAGAAAAATAAAAATTTACTTTAAAAGCTAAAGAAATTTGGAACATTTGTTACAGGAGCTAGCCTCTCCTGACTAATCAAATTATCCAGTCAAAGAAAGTGCTGGATAACCACAGACTATACCCCACAGGGCCCTGTAGGCTTATGGCAGTGGAGTGCATTCCGGAACACAACCTCTCGGTAGGAAGGCAGATGAGGAAAAGGAGAGGTTTAGATAGCCCCGGGTCATCACACTTTCTTCCTTTTCCTTAGTGCACTTTTCTTTTTTTCTTTTTTGCTTTCTGGAGAGTGAAATTTAAAGTCCCTGCGTGGCAGCCTACCACTGTAATCTCAGCACCTTGGGAGACTCAGGCAGGCAGATTGCTGGAGCCCAGGAGTTCAAGTTCAGCCTGGGCAACAAGACGAAACCCACTCTCTACCAGAAAAACAATAGGCATGGTGGCACACACCTATAGTCTCAGATACTCATGAAACTGAGGTAGGAGAATTGCCTGAGCCAAGAAGTCGAGTCTGCAGTGAGCTGTGATCCCACCACTGCATTCTAGCCTAGGTGACAGGAGTGAGAGACTCTGTCTCCAAAAGGAAAAGAAAAAACAAAAATCCCTCATGTACTCCTGAGGATCAAGGAAAAAGGTTTTCTTCTGTCTCGATGTCCTGGAATAAAATCAGGCTGATCCTTGGGTACCTAACCTTAAGCCAGGAACACAAAGCACAGGGGCAGAGATCACGACTATCTGATCCCAGAGCCAGTCAGCTGTGGTGAGGAAGGTGGGACATGTAATGATATAAAGCACTCCTGGAGCCACATACCTGGAATCAGTGTTTGTGTGGAGCAGTTCCCCAGAAGAGGGGAATGCTAGTTCCAGGACTGGTGATGGGAGACTAAGCAGGTGGTACCACAGATAGTACCATTCAGTCTTCCCTACTGAGCCATGAGGTCTGCAGAGTTAGGAGGTTCCCACGTCTGTCTGTGTCTCCCACACTGCACACCATGCCAGCGCTTAGCACATTCTTCTCCTTTGGAAAGGAGTATAGTGAGGAAGAAGCAACAAAAATGGGCTAGGAAAGCAAAGGAGCAAATTGTTGGAGGTGTCTGTGGGAGTGGAAGTGGCGTCAACTCCCAACTACAAATGTGAAATGCCTTTGGGCAGCATGCTGCCTCAATGCTGTGTGTGAGGCCCAGGGTTCAGGAGCATGGCCACAGTGAGCACTGGTTTAAAAAGGGGGCGAGGAAGCCAGTCTCAGCTCTGTCACCAGAGAAGTAGATGATTTAATGAGTCCGTACCAGACTAGATGATTTCCTACATTCTTGGGAATCCTCACAATTTAATTGTTTTGTTATTGTACCCATGAGGAATCTGTGATCCTAAATATAAAGCACTTACCCAAGATGATACAGAAACAGAATTCAATGTCAGGGCTGATGCTCAACTAGAACTGTGGGACCACAGTCAAGTTTTCAATGAAATGCTGTATAATTAGGTTGCTTGGTCGTATAGTTTCTCATGGCCTCTCTCTGCTTTTAGTGAGAACAAAGATATGTACAGAGAACCAGTAAGTACCTGCTGTGATTCACAGCAGTACAAACTACCACCCTCTCTCACCAAGTGTTCCTGGGACAGCCCTTTCCTCTGGCAAGGTCAAGTTTCTCCTACGCAATTTCACAGAACAAATACTCCTTGTTCAACTTCTACTGGGAAATGAGTTTAAGTAAATTGTTTTTAAAAATGTGAGGCTATAGTATGAGATACAACAAAGCTTTTCCTCGAGAGGCTGCTAAGCCCCTCTTCATGAATGGGATGAGGAGTTTAGGCTTTTTATCTCTCCCCTGATGTACTGACCCCTACTTTAAGATTGTGATTAATTTAAATAGTGTGTCTGCATTTTAGGTGGCATTTCTTTATAAAGTGTTGGTCCCCCATCCTTGTACAATGGGGATAATCAGCATTTAACTATAAGAGTACAGCTGATGCATGGATTGCCTTCCTGGTAGGATTAAAATACATTTTATTTAGCACCCTACTCCTTCTCCAAAACTCTTGTTCCTTGGTCAATTTTCTGAATAACTGGTGCTATCTGTGTCTGATTATTTCTAACTTGACTGTAATTATGTGACTTCTCATGAAGATATTCTTCCTTCCTCCATCTCTTAACAATTTGCTGCACAGAAATCCCAATAATTGTTTACTGGTTACAGACACCTCTTTGGCTTATGTAGACCAGCAATTCTCAAACGCGATCCATAAGTCTCCCCACTGAATTTTCGAGTCTGTTGGTGCAGGGTAGGGGTGATATGAAAGACAATTTTCAGGGTCCACATTCTGCATTTAATGTTCAACAAGAGAATCAGCTTCATTTCGTCCAGAAACTAGCACACAGAGCAATGGGAATCATCACTGATCCTAAATGCTCTCCTGATAGTTATTTTATTATTGAGTCCTTGTGCTTCAAAACTCAAATGCTTTCATTGCATGTTTTATTCTAGAAGGATTTCAAATGGATGACTCTGTCACTCGTGGTAGGAGACAGTGACTCTTTCATGGAGCGTTCTAGTCTAGCAGTGGCCCTAGTGCCTCTTTACTGCTTGTCAAATCACCCATTTTATCCAATGAAGAGTGTGGAAGAGGAATGATACGGTTTGACTGTATGTCCCCACCCAAATCTAATCTCAATTGTAATCCTCACCTGTTGAGGGAGGGACATGGTGGGAGTGATTGGATCATGGGAGCAGTTTCCCCCATTCTGTTCTCGTGATAATGAGGGAGTTCTCACAAGATCTGATGGTTTTAAAAGTGACAATTTCCCTTGCACTTTCTCTCTCTCCTGCTGCATGTAAGACATGCCTTGTTTCCCCTTTGCCTTCCGCCACGATTGTGTTTCCTGAGGTTTCCCCAGCCATGCAGAACTGTGAGTCAATTAAACCTCTTTTGTTTATAAATTACTCATTCTCAGGTAGTATCTTTATAGCAGTGTGAGAATGGACTACTATAGATTACTGGTACTGGCAGAATGGGGTACTGCTATAAAGATATCCTGAAAATATGGAAGCAACTTTGGAACTGGGTAACAGGCAGAGGTTGGAACAGTTTGGTGGGCTCAGAAGAAGACAGGAAGATGTTGGAAAGTTTAGAACTGCCTAGAGTTTTGTTGAATAGTCTTGATCAAAATGCTGATAGTGATATGGACAATGAAGTCCAGACTGAGATAGAAAAGAAAAACCCATTTTCTGGGGAAAAATTCAAGCTGGCTGCACAAATGTGGATACATAACAAGGAGCCACATGTTAATAGCCAAGACAATGGGGAAAATGTCTCCAGTGCATGTCAGAGATCTTCACAACAGCCCCGCCCATCATAGGCCCAGAGACCTAAAGGGGAAAACTGGTTTCATGAGCAGGGCCCAGGGCCCTGCTGCTCTGTGCAGCCTCAGGGCATGATGCCCTTCATTCCAGCTGATCCAGCTCCAGCTTCAGCTAAAAGGGGCCAAGGTAGAGCTCAGGCAGTTGCTTCAGATGGTGCAAGCCCCAAGCCTTGGTGCCTTCCACATGGTGTTGGGCCTGCAGGAGCACAGAAGACAAGAGCTGAGCTTTGGGAGCCTCTGCCTAAACTTCAGAGGATGTATGGAAATGACTGGATGTCTAGGCAGAAGTCTGCTGCAGGGGTGAATCCCTCATGAGGAACTCTAGTGAGGCAATACAGAGGGGAAATGTGGGTTTGGAGCCCGCACACAGAGTCCCCACTGGGGCACTGCCTAGCGGAGCTGTGAGAAGAGGGCCACCATCGTCCAGACCTCGGAAGGGTAGATCCATCATCAGCTTGTATAGTGCACCTGGAAAAGCTGTAGGCACTCAACATCAGCCTGTGAAAGCAGCTGCAGAGCTGTGCCCTGCAGAGCCACAGTGGTGGAGCTGCCCAAGGGCGTGGAAGCCCAATCCTTGCATCAGCATGCTCTGGATGTGAGACATGGTGTCAAAGGAGATTTTGGAACTTTAAGATTTAATGACTGCCTGGGCACGTTTTGGACTTGCATGGGGCCTCTGGCTTCTTTGTTTTGGCCATTTTTTTTCCAGTTGGAATGGGAAAATTTACCCAATGCCTGTATCCCCATTGTATCTTGAAAGTAACTAGCTTCCTTTTGATTTTACAGGCTCTTAGGCAAAAGGGACTTGCCTTGCCTCAGATGAGACTTCGGGCTTGGACTTTTGAGTAAATGCTGGAAAGAGTTAAGACTTTGGTGGACCATTGGGAAGGCATGATTGGTTTTGTAATGTGAAAAGGGCATGAGATTTGGGAGGGGCCAGGGGCCCGGTGATGTGGTTTGGCTCTGTGTCCTTGCACAAATCTCATCTCAAATTGTAATTCCCACGAGTTGAGGGAGGGACCTGGCGGGAGTGATTGGCTCATGGGGGCAGTTTCCCCAATGCTTTTCTCATGACAGTAAAGGAGTTCTCACGAGATCTGATGATTTTAAAAGTGGCAGTTTCCCCTGCACTCTCTCTCTCTCCTGCTGTGTGTAAGATGTGCCTTACTTCCCCTTCAGCTTACACCATGATTGTAAGTTTCCTGGAGCCTCCCCAGCTATGCAGAACTGTGACTCAATTAAACCTCTTTTGTTTATAAATTACCCAGTCTCAGGTAGTGTCTTTATAGCAGTTTGAGAATGGGCTAATACAAAGAGCCACAGGAGGAAACTGAGCAGCAGACATCTTGGTGGTGGAGCTTGCTCTCCATAAACATGCCACACCTTTTTTACATCCTCTAAGGCAGGGATTGGTCACTAAAATGATAGGTGGAGCAAGGTTATCCTCCAAAGACATAAGGGTACAATGTGAATTTTTAAGAGGAAAAATACTGCAAATTTCTTGTAACCTTTGGCTGTCAAATTATACATGGCATACGTCCCAATCTTTGGGCTGTAGACTCTGGTAGAGAGAGGATGTGGGCAGGAAGGCATTTTCAGAGTTATTGCAGGTAGGTTGCAAATCCGTATTTTCACTGAGCCTTGTCTGAGGTCTGAATGATGGCTCACAATTAACTGCTATTTTCGTAAGCATATAGATGCTCTTGTGATGAAGAACATACAAATTTATTTAAAAATTCCTTGCAAACAGCTACCTATACACTGTTGGTCTACCCTGGGGTCAGCTGAAGAGAGTTCCTGCACTCTCTGCTCAAGGGTTTTCTCTGTCCCACAAGGGAATAATGCTCATACCTTGGATGTCAACCCTCAAGAGAAGAGTAACAGAAGTTTGCACGTCAATACTCCAGATTCTTTGCCTTGGATGGGACACTTCTGAGGTGAGTGCCCCACTCATTCTATGACTCTCCAGTGGTATTGAGCCCCAGTTTCTCGCAGCAGCCACCTGGTTGCCTATTGCTTGTTCTTACAAATGTTATGTCCTGTGTTATCATATCAGTGATTAACAATATATAATTTTAAGCGGATGGGCTGATAGGCTCTAAACAGTGTGTAAAGGATGAGATAATCAAGGGCATGTATGAAAATACATCTTTCAAGGGTCTTTGGACCCACATGCCAAAAGTGAGTCACATTATTGATTAATATACCAGATGCTAAGTATCAACTGCCCCCACCCCCCTGCCATCAATCATCACCATCAAGAAGTGCCACAGAATTCAAACTTCTGGTCTGGGGCTTTCACAGGAAAATGTGACATGACTGAATCTTCACAGAGAGGAGAAGAGAGGAAGGAGATGATGCTGATAATGGTTAAGGGCCTGAGTTATATTGTCTCTGGGGTGGGAACAGATATTTACATGGGAGAAAAGATCTTGAGGGTATAGAGAAGCATATCACATTTATCAGTTGGGTCTGTTAATTATGTTTACAGTTAAGAAACAAACACATTTCCTAGACTCTTTCATTTTAATACGTAGGTTTTCAATTATATTTTGTTATTTCCAAACTCAGTGTTAATTTTTTTACTCATTGATACTGGTAAACCTGTGGCTTTGTAGAACATGGTAAGGATTAAGTGGCCATCAACCTCATCTTAGATTGGTTGTTTTAGAAAAGAAAAGCTTGTAACATTACATCTTCTTTTCTAAGTGGGCTGGGAATCATTGCTTCTCATCTGTTTTTGGAGTCTTAATTGCTAGAAGCAGTGTTATGAATAAAATTAACCCTGAAAAATAATTTGAATCCTTTTTTATATTGTCAGTTAACAATCCAAAGAATTGGAAAGGCATGTTTTCTTTATGTAAAATAAATCTACATATTTACCTAGTTTCTTCAACTCTCTCTGGTAGCTGTTTTGTGTGCAATAAAATATTTATATACTTTTGTGTTGATGTATTATCTTGTCAGGAGTGGTAAATATTTCAAGTCATTCAACAAAGATGATATTTAAATATTGGAAAAAGTTACGAAGGAAGCCACTGGAATCTGTACTAATATAGTATAAGATAAGCTCACTTCTTTTGAAAGCTATTAGTGTGAGGAAGAATAAACTAAAATTAATTCTCAGTTTATTTTGGCTATTAGTACAAAAAAGACTTACTGAATTTTAAACTTCATATTAAACTCAGTAACAAATGTAAAACATCTATAAGCAATGGTTTTTGCAATATTTGTGTGTTGAAACCATGTTTGTATATAATGATCTTCTGTGTTTTACCTAAATTACATTTTGGGAACATAAATTGTTTCTTAATTATGAAAATTTCAAAACATATAATAAATTCCCATGTTTTCTTCTCACAGCTTCAACAATTACTAACTCATGTCGATCTTTCTCCCCTTTTACCTGATATATTATTTTGAAGAAAATCTAGGACACTATATCACTTCATTCATAAATATTTCATGACACATTTCTCAAAGTGAAAACTTTTTATAGTAAAAATTATCATGCTGCTATTGTTTTTCAAATTATGAATTGGTGATCATAAAGGCAAAACAATCACTTTCAAAGGTGAAAACTTTGCTGTTAGAGTGTCTGGCAGGACGTAGTGACTCATGCCTGTAATCCTAGCACTTTGGGAGGCCGAGGCAGGCAGATCATCTGAGGTCAGGAGTTCGAGAACAGCCTGGCCAATATGGTGAAACCCCATCTCTATTAAAAATACAGAAATTAGCCAGGCGTGGTATCGTGCACCTGTAATCCCAGCTACCTGGGAGGCTAAGGCAGGAGAATCGCTAGAACCCAGGAGGCAGAGGCTGCAGTGAGCTGAGATTGCACCACTGCACTCCAGCCTGAGCGACAGAGCGAGACTCTGTCTCAAAGAAAAAAAAAACAAGAAGAGGAAAAGAAAGAAAGAGCGTCTGTATTTTATTCTGGGTAAATGGTTTTTATTGAGAGAATGCCTTATGTCAACTAGCAGCTATGTGAGACACAGCTTTGAAGTGCAAAGCACTGCATTCAGCAGATCACAAGTTATGCTTTCTTCCATTTTGATTAGAAAAATAAAATGGCAGAGTTAAATACAAGACAACACGGAACTACTGAAGTACTTTTTCAAGTTGCTTTTATGTTTGATGTGTCAAGGAAAAACAAAAAGAACTTGAAGATTCCCTTTGTAAATGTGAAGAAGGTGACTTGTGAAACTATTCTACCCATAAATTTATCCCAGGAATACTGGTTCTTTGGAGATTCCTATTGCTGTTCCAAGAGTACAAGTCCTATATAAAGGAGTGATTCCTAATGGTTATGGATTTGTGAAAAATGTGGCATAAAAGGTTCAGCTCTTTATTTTTCATGAAATGGATATCCTATGGCATACTTTCTAGAAATATAATGATTGGCAATGCTATTTAGTCGTTATACTTAAGTATTTGATGTATTTTTTTCTACATGAAGTTTATGGATATATTAAGTTTGAACCCTACGAAATTCCTAATTTGTCCGTTTATTTTTCAGCAGTAAAGTCCCTTTAGCATTTCCTACAGGGCAAGTGTACTAGTGAAGATCACTCTTGAAATTTGTTTATCTTGGGAGGTCTTATTTCTTGATTTCTTTGAAGGATACATTGTGGAATGTAGAATTCTTCATCAGCAATATTTTTCTTTCAGCACATTGAATATGTCATCTTCCTGCCTCTAGGCTTCTGGTATAGTTTGAATATGTGTCCCTGGAAAATCTCACTAACCTGTGCCCCAGTAACCTGTGCAGCCTCAGGACACTGCTCCTTGCATCCAGGCTGCTCCAGCTCCAGCCTCAGCTCGGATGACCCCAGACACAGCTCCAGATGCTGCTTCAGAGTGTGCAAGTCGTAAGCCTTGGTGACTTCCATGTGGCATTAAGCCTGTAGGTGTGCAGAGTGCAAAAGTGAAGGACGCTTGGCAGCCTCCACCTAGATTTCAGAGGATGTATGGTAAAGCCTGCGTGTCCAGGCAGAAGTCTGCTGCAGTGGCACAGCAGTGCAGAGGGGAGATGTGACATAGGAACCCATGCACAGAGTACCCACTGGGGCACTGTCTAGTGGATCTATGGAAAAGGGACACCATCTTCCAGACCCCAGAATGGTAGAGCCACAGGCAGCTTGAACCTTGTGTCTGGAAAAGCCACAGGCACTTAACAAGCTGTGAAAGCAACCATGGGTCCTGAACCCTGCAAAGCCACAGGAGTGGAGCTGCCAAAGGCCATAGCAGCCCATCCTCTGCACCACTGTGCCCTGGATGCACAATATATAGTATAAGGAGACTATTTTGAAACTCTAAGATTTAATGACTTCCCTGCTGGGTCTTGAAGTTGCATGGGGCCTGTAGGCCCTTTCCTTTGGCCGATTTCTCCATTTTGGAATGGGAGTGCTTACACAGTGCCTATACCCTCATTGTATCTTGGAAGTAAATAACTTGTTTTGATTTTACAAGCTCATAGGAGGAAGGAGATGAGTCTCAAATAAGATTTTGGACTTTCATTTGGGACTTTTAATTGAGCTGATGCTGGAAGGAGTTAAGACTTTGGGGGGCTGTTGGGAAGTCATGATTGTATTTGCAATGTAAGAAGAAAATAAGATTTGAGGGGCCAGGGGCAGAATGATATAGCTTAAATATATGTTCTGACCAAATCTCATGTTGAATTATAATTCCCAGTGGTACATGTGCGGCCTTGTGGGAAGTGTTTTGGTCATGGGGGTGGATCCCTCATAGCTTGCTGCTGTCCTTGCACTAGTGAGTGAGTTCTCATGAGATCTCATTGTTGTAAAGTGTGGTGCGTCCCCCAACCGTCTCTTGCTCCTTTTCTGGCCATATGACGTGCCTACTTCCAGTTTGTCTTCTCCCATGAGTTAAAGGTCCCTGAGGCCTCCCCGGAAGCCAAACAGATGCCAGTGCCGTCCTTGTCCAGACTGCAGAACCATGAGCCAATTAAATATCTCTTTAAATAAATTACCCAGCCTCTGATATTCCTTTATAGCAATGGAAACAGATTTATACAGCCTCCATACTTTCTGTTGAGAAACCAGCTGTTAATATTATTGATCATCCTGTGTACTTGAAGTGTAACTTCTATATTGCTGCTTTCAGGATTTTTTCATTGTCTTGTCTTTTTTACCTTTTGTTTATAGTGTCTTAGTGAGGATATCTCTGATTTTTCCCTACATGGAATCTATTGAATGTGTAAATCAACATATTTCATCGTATTTAATAAGATCTTGACTGTTCTTTTCTCAAATATTCTTTATATCCCTTCATATTCCCCTTTTTGTCTCTTTCCAGAACTCCCTTTATGTACGTTTTGGTACAGGATAGTTTCCACAAGTACTCTGAACTTTATTAATTTTACTTCATTCTTTTTTTCTTCCAGATTCTGAGACTAGATAATGTCAACTGACCTATCATTGGAGATCGATGATTCTCTCTACTTCTTACGTATATTTGGTATTGACTCTCTCTACTGAAATTTTCATTCCAATTATTATACTTTTCCATTCCAAAATTTCCATTTTGTTCCTTTTTTATTGTTTCTATTTTCTTATTGGTATTATCTATTTGGTGAGACATCATCATTCTCCTGGTTTTCTTTTCTTCTTTCTAATGATGTTCTTTAACTCTTTAACTATATTTCAAAGAGTTGATTTAAAATATTTGCTTAGTAAATCCACTGACAGGATTTCCTCTGAGACAGTTTCTATTGATTTCTTCTTTCTCATGCATGGGCAATACTTTTTGTTTTCTTATATAATTCATATTCTTTTGTTGAAAACTGGACATGTTTAACATTATTAAGTGGTAATTCTAGAAATCATATTTTCCCTCAGCCCAGCTGCTATTATCTAAATGCCCTCCAAAATGTATGTGTTGAAACTTAATTGCCAATATGATAGTATTAAGAGATGAGGCCTTTAGGACATTATTAACTCATGAGGGTAGATTCCTCATCACTGGTACTAGTGACCTTATAAAAGCACTGGAGGGAACAAGTTCTTTAATTCTTCCATCTTTCTGCTATGTGAAGACATGGAGTTCATCCCTTTTACCATTTTTTGCTCCTTCTGCCATGTGAGGACACAGCAAGAAGATCCTTACTAGATGGCTAATTCTGGAGCCTTGATTTTGGACTTCTCAGCCTCTAGAAATACAGGAAATACGTTTCTGATTTTCATAAATTATCTGTTCTGTGGAAGTTTGATATAGCAGCATGAACAGACTGAGACTCCAATGCTTGTTTTTGTTATTTGTTCCAGTTGTTGTTTGCTGGTTTAGTGACTTTGTTGAACTCGTTTTGTAACATCTGTATTCTTTGTCATGCATGGCCACCTTCTTCTCATTCTTGTTATTATAGTGGTCAGCTTGTGATTTGAAAGAGTTCTTATCTAGAACCACCCCTCCTCAACAAAACAAAACAAAACAAAACAAAGCAAAACAAAACACGAAACAATCTCCTAGTTTTCACAGATGGGCTCTTTGTGCATATTAGAACACACTTTCCTTTGGGAGGCCAAGGTGGGTGGATCACAAGGTCAGGAGTTCGAGACCAGCCTGGCCAACATGGCGAAACTCCATCTCTACCAAAAATACAAAAAAAAATTAGGCAGGTGTGGTGGTGGGTGCCTATAATCCCAGCTACTCTGGAGGCTGAGGCAGGAGAATCACTTGAACCCGGATGCAGAGGTTGCAGTGAGTGGAGATCGTGCCACTGCACTCCAGCCTGGGCGATAAGAGTGGAACTCTGTCACTCCCACCCCACACACACAAAAAAACCCACACAATTTTCAGCTTGGCAGTATACAGCACAGCCATAACCTTCATTTCCTGCTTGAGGGTAACCTGAAGTGCCCATCACAACTGGGTATCATATAACTCACCAAACCAAAAAGCTGGGTGTGCCCAGTGGTATAAGGTGGAGGATCCTGTGAATTAAGCTACTGTCTGGGTAAGGGGGGAGGGTATATATCCATGTATGATGATAACTCCATAAAATAAATGTATATAAGGATATACAGAAATCCCCCCCCCAAAAAGGGACAGGAAGAAGCCTTCATAATATATCATTTTATATGTTTTATTTCTGAACATTGTGGATATATTACTTCTCCCGACACTAAAAGAAATTCATTACTCCTGGAAAATCAAAAGAACAGGTAACCTTTTCTAAAATCCTGGCTATGAATGATAACATGAGATAGCAGCCAGTTAGAGATGTAGGCAAGGTTTATGCACTTGTGTGTTTAGTGAACATGGAGGGTGAGATTGATCATTAAGGGCTGGATGCAACAGAGAGAACATGGACTCTGAGTCTGAACTCTTGGAAGGGTCATGTACACACACACACACAATGCACAAATTTGCCATTTATTTATTTAAAAGAAACGAAGAGACCCATTCCACTGGTCTGTTGCTTAAACAAAGTCTCCTATGGCTTGTGGAACAAGGAATTGACATGACAGCAGAACAGAAATGATGCAAAGACATTACCTCTTTCTGAAGCCAGGTGATTCTGACTCCATCACCTACTAACTATAAGGTTTTAGATAGTTACACTACTCTGAAACCATTCTCTTGATGTAACATAAGGAAGATCCATGTCTCACAGGATTGTTGTGAGAAGGACACAGGCAATGTCTGGAAAGCACCTGAAATGGTACCTAATGTAACATGCACTTGACAAATACTTGCTATGTAAAAGCAAGGAGAAACATGCATTTATTTTTTTCTTCTGTGAAACTTTATTGCAGTATACATGACAAAAATTATATATATATACACACACACACACACACACACACACACACATACACACACACACATATATTCAAGGTATATAATGTGATGTGTTGATATATGAATACACTGTAAATGATTACCAAAATCAACCCAATTAGCATATCCATTACCTCACATAGTTGCTTTTCAGTGGTGAGAACACTTAATATATACTCTCTTAACTTTCTAGGATATAATACATTATTATTAACTATAGTCATCATGCTGTACATTGGTTCTTCAGAACTTTTTCAACTTACAACATGTGTGTACTTTTTGAGCAGAAAAATGCCTCTTCTTACAGTCTTCTTACATCAGATGAATCATAACAAATAGAATATCTACAAAGTAGCTTAAGTAGCAAGGTTAACTGCTTTTATTTATCAGGAACCCTGGGACATATTGAATGCCGAAGTTTATACTTCTGACTCAATTATGACAGGGCTCTACACTGGGTTCTGCAACTCTCTTGACCTCGTCCTCATGGATACAAAGTGTCTGCTTCTGCACCTAGATCACATCTCCATACCAGCATTCAATCAGGATGACAAGGATGAGGTAAAATTATTATTTTCACAAAGTGCTGTCATTTTATCAGGCCAGTAAAATTTTATTAGGAATCCATGTTATTTCCATTTATGTATTTGGTGAGAACTCATTCCATCTGGCAAACTCTAGCAGCAGGAAATATTACAAAAACAAATATCTTGAAAGAGAAAAATTTTTTCCTGATTCATTTTGACTAGTTATTATTTATCCCAAGACACTGTCAACACCATGACGCTTAAAAAGTCAATGTTCTCTTACTAAGGAAGAAAGTATAGAATGGTTTTTGTATCAGTAATCGATAGTCTGTCATAATCTGTTTTCTGAGATAATTGATTAAATCTTGAGCATATTAGATTAGATAATTCAGGCAATTGCTTTCTGCCAAAGACTGGTGGTGGTAGAAAATGTATGAAAAAGCTGCAATAAGCATTTTGGACTGCAAAAGACAGTTGAAATGTTAAACATATCCGGTGAATATTTTTAGATAAATTTAGGGTCTGTTCCTACAGATACTAAATATTTTCGTCTTTGAATGTCATATAGTCTCTGTCTCATCTACTAACTCTGACTTTGCAATTAATACACAGCAATGGGCAATAGATAAATAAATGGGCATGGCTCTGTTTCCATAAAACTTTATTATAAAGACATGATTGGCTGAATTTGGCTTATAGGCTATAGTTTGACAATCCATGGTATAAGACAGACCAGTTTGTGATAAAACAAAATGAACAAAATTGTGTCTGTGTCTGTGTGTGTGTCTGTCTGTATGCAAAATCAATGGACTGAGAGGATTCCAATTCACTTTAAATATTTTCAAATTCAATCATGTTGAAGTTACACTAAATTTTTGTTATGTTTGATCCAATACTTGCATGAGGGTATGACTTAGTGAGCTTTTTTTTTTTTTTTTTTTGAGACGGAGTCTTGCTTTGTCGCCGGGGCTGGAGTGCAGTGGCCAGATCTCAGCTCACTGCAAGCTCCGCCTCCCGGGTTTACGCCATTCTCCTGCTTCAGCCTCCGGAGTAGCTGGGACTACAGGCGCCCGCCACCTCGCCCGGCTAGTTTTTTGTATTTTTAGTAGAGACGGGGTTTCACCGTGCTAGCCAGGATGGTCTCGATCTCCTGACCTCGTGATCCGCCCGTCTCGGCCTCCCAAAGTGCTGGGATTACAGGCTTGAGCCACCGCGCCCGGCGACTTAGTGAGTTTAAACAGCAACATCAGTATTATTCCCAGCTCCCCAAGTGTCTGCTCAGGCTGCCACAACAAAATACCATAGAGTGTATGGCTTAACAGAAACTTATTTCTCACAGCTCTGGAGGCTGGAAGTACAAGACCAGCGTAATCGCGTGGTTTCTGGTGACAGCTGTCTGATTGCAAATGACCACCTTCTTACTGTGTGCTCAAATGGCATAGCAGAGAGGGAGAGAGAGAAAGAAAGAGCATGCTCTCTGGTGTCTTTTCTTGTAAGGATTATCAGACAAAGGCTCCTTCCTCAGGGCCTCGCCTCATCTAACCCTAATTATATCTCAAAGGCCCCTGTAGTGTGAAGGGTCCCAATCAGATTACTAAAGAGTTTATTTCTGCTGCCCAAACCTTGAAGGCCAGGCCATGAGCCAAGGCCATGTTGCCCAGCCAGAGAGCGGGTGTCCCTGAGAATCCAAACATCCCAGACAGTATCTGAGAACCTACCAAGAAAAAGTCTTATCGCTTAAACAAAGTAAGCAAAGAGCCAGAAAATTAGCTTAAAAGTAGTTTAAAAATAATAAGCAGTGCAGATCTCTAAAGCTGTCCTGCTGTCGTCCCGGAGTGCCTCCTATGTAAATCCTAATAAACTCATCTACTCACCAAGTTGGACCTCTCCAAGTCATTTCTTGATCGCTTGGCTCACTCCCAGTTTGGGGGAAGGTATTTCTAAATGATTCCAGGTTTTTCTCCTTACAGCCCCAACTTCAAATACTATCACCTTGGAAGATAGTGCTTCAACATATGCTTTGGAGGGTACATGAACATTCAGTTGATAGCATTCTGCCCCCTGGACCCCAAAATTCATGCCCTTCTTGCATGCAAAATCCATGCTTTCCAACCTCCCAAAACAACCCTTATTTGTTTGAGGACCAAAACTGCCTTTGTAGAACTAACAAATTAGCCACAAGATTAGAAATTATGGCTCAGAAGTTATGTAGCCAGAGGTCACAAGGCACATAACCTCCCCAACTGCTTCTATAGATAGCATCACTATTGTAAAACCTAAGATTGGTGTTCAAAGCCCTTCATTCTGTTGGACCAGCTGGTTCCACCTAGACTGGTAAGCTGGCTCAACGGGTCTTGTGATCTGACCCAGGAACTGACTCAGCCCAAGAGGACACAGCCTCAAACCCCCTATGATTTAATCCCTGACCCAGTTAATGAGGATGCCCCCTTCTCTAGCCCCCACCCACCAAATTATCATTTAAAAACCCTAGTCTCCAAATTGGATCACAAGCACAGTGTTCTAGGAGTAAATTCAAGGGAAAGCTGGTTGAGATAGAATGGGGAGGGGGGCGGAGTATAGCACAGAAAGTTGTCACAGCACAACCTTCCTCCTGTCTTGGGACTGAGGTGTGGGGGGGTAGTGGAAACAGCCATATACCCTCCTGAATCCTGGAGACACCTGACAACCAAACCAGCTTCTAAGGGTTTTTCCTTCTCAGTACGCAGGGCGACTTGGTTACTAGACATGCAAGAGAGACCCCCAGTGGCAAAGTGTAGAAGTGAAGTATTTTCCCAAAGCATAAAGACCACAAAGAAACATAAGGGTAAAGGATGATGGCTTCCAGCCCATTTCTTTATCAAACTAATGCAGGGACAGAAAATCAAATACCACATGTTCTTACTTATAAGTGGGAGCTAAATGATGAGAACAAGTGGACTCAAATAAGGGAACAACAGACACTGGGACCTACCTGAGGGTGGAGGGTGGGAAGAGGGAGAGGAGCCGAAAAATAACTGTTGGTTACTCGGCTTAGTACCTGGGTGATGAAATAATCTATACAACAACGTCCATGACAGCAGTTTACCTACATAAAAACCTACGCTTGTTCTCTTGAACCTAAATAAAAGTTAAAAAAAGAGTAGAGGATGATAATGGTGACGATGGTGATAAATCATGGGTATCAGAAAGTGAACATACACTGTGCCAGGCATTGCTCTAAGTAATTTACATATTAACGCATTAATCTCAACCCTATGGGGTTAATGCTTTTATTATCCCTATATGGAGAAACTGAGGCACAGAAAAGTTAAACAACTTGCCCAAGTTTACCCAAAATGAGTGGCTAAGATGGGATTTGAACTCAGGCAATCTGAGGTTAAGAAAACACTACACCAAATTTTCTCTCCAAAACAGAAAATTAAGAAGTCCCCTCAGTCAATTTAAAGTTTGAAACCTCAAAATCGATGCTTGCTCTGTTCTTTCTCATAAAACAGTTAAGGGGCATGTATATTTCAATAGGTAACAGCTGAGGCGAAGTCAGAGCATTCAGAAGTCCTTACAGCAGGCAGAGAAAGACAAACAGCGAGAAGACCAAGTTTGACTAAGATGAGTAAAGAGACAATAGCATTTTCTGGAAACTGAACTCAAAGTGCCAGAATCCTAATTTTTAAGAAAAGTGTTAAAATGCACTAATACGGAAATGTGGAAGATAATTATTGCACAGCTAAACTTGTTCATATCTTAGTAAATGCATATATGGTTTGACTGTGTCCCCACCCAAATCTCATCTTGAATTGTACTCTCATAATTCCCATGTTTCGTGGTAGGGACACAGTGGGAGATAATTGAATCATTGGGGCGGTTTCCCCCATATTGTCCTACCGGTAGTGAGTAAGTCTCACAAGATCTGATGGTTTGATAAGGGGAAACCCATTTCACTTGGTTCTCATTCTCTTGTCTGCCGCCATATGAGACATACCTTTCACCTTCCACCATGATTGTGAGGCTTCCCCAGCCACGTGGAACAGTAAGTCCAATAAACCTCTTTCTTTTGTAAATTGCCCAGTCTTAGGTACATCTTTATCAGCAGCGTGAAAAACGAACTAATACAATGCCCAAAACAATCCGCTAGCTTTAAAATGATGCGAGCTACACATGTGTCTCTGACTAAATTATACAGTCTGTAATTTTTTATTTTACCTTTGTAGCCCACAAAAGAAACAAGATTTTTTTGTTTCTTGTTTCTTTGTAGCTTTCTTTTGTGGCACAGAAAATAGATATTTTAAGTATTTTTCAACAGACGTGAACAACATTATGGTTTACATGGGTGGAGGTTTCCTTTGGTCAAATAGAGAGTGGACTGAGGGAGGAGAAGAGTTTTTAAAGGGGAACGAGAAAAAAATCATAGAGAAGCTGATGTATCATTTCCATATGGAATCTTCTTCTTACTAGGAAATAATACCTTTCTATACATAACTATAAAGAAAAGGTAAAAGGCAAACTTTTCTCTATATCTTGAAAGGAGAAACCAGAGGCCACATTGAGCTTCACAGGAACAGGATGATTTTGAGATAAGCTTGGGGCAGACATTGGGAATAAGATAATAACTTGGGGCAGATAAAGGTCAAGGTGGGACCAGCAATTCTATGGGTATTCAAACACCTCAACCATCCTCTAAATGTTAGCTGCCCTGCACTTTGGACTAGATTTGTCATACTCTCCCTTATACTCTCTTTCTGGTGAGCTCATCAATCACATGACTTCAATACCATCTATAAAATGTCCCCAATATGTCTACTTCCAAACGTGACATTTTTGCAGCTCCTTGATTCACATTTCCACTTGGGTGTCTAATAAAAATCTGATTTTACATGGCATGCACTCCCCGCTCCTCCACCCCGGGGACTCCTGCAACCATCCTCAGGGGATAATAACACGATCATCAATCCAGGTCTTCAGGTCCAAACTTCAGAACCTACATTATGTTTCCCCCTCTCCCATTCCTCACCTCCTGTCCATGAGTAAAGTTTGTCTCCTCTTGTGGAAAATCCATCTAGAACTTGTCGACCTCTTTTCGTTTCTTCAGCCACCATCACAGCTCAAGCTGCACTAGTCTCCTACTTGAATCAGCTACGCTGGCTCTACCTGGTCTGAACCTTCAATTTTCTGCCACCCCTCTACATTCTTTAAAGCAGACAGTCACTGCCTTGACATTTGGGGGCATTTATTCTACTTTACATTTATTCTACTCTATATTCAATATCACAGATTTGACCTTCAGCTTTGACCTTATGTTTTTCAGTCCTTCTTTTCAGCTGTTTTTTTTTTTTTTTTTTTAACCAGCTTTAATGGGAGAAATGATACAATTGAAGGGCAATATGCAGGAAATCACCGCCTATCTGTGGGGAAGGCAGCCTAAGGCTCAGTCCCATTATCCGTGTCACTCAGGGTGAGCTTGCCAAAGAGGTACTCTGCATACTGTCCACCAGAGCCCCATCTTGCTTCCCAGAAGCAAGAATTCTTAGTACTTGCATGTTTTAAAAATATGACTTTTCATGTCAAGTTAAAGACTATATTATTTTTATCCCCACCCAATCTCATTCCCTTCCCTTCTTCTCCAGAGGCAACCACTAGGATGAATTCCATACCATGCTTTACACCTTACCATGCATACGCACCCACAGATGCCATGGCCCAAGACTGCACACCCCACCCAACCCCATCCACCCCACCCATCTCACCCCATCCCACCTCACCTCACCCCACCCCATCCCACCTCGCCTCACCCCACCCCATCCCACATGCCCTCAGAGTTTATAAGGGGAAGACTGATGTGTTTGCCAACACTAGCCCAAAAACCAATCAATACTATTACCAAATAAATATATATATATTAAACCATTCACAAATATAAAAGTATAGGTGATAGAAAATTTATTCTGGCGCTATAGATATAGTACCGCAAGGGAAAGATGAAAAAAAAAAACTAAGCATAAAATAGCAAGGACTTACCCCTATACCTTCTGCATAATGAGCCAGCTAGAAATTATTTCGCAAAGAGAACTAAAGCCAAATACCCCGAATTTGGGACTCATAGAATACCTTTCCCCTCCACCCCCGCAGATTCTGAGCTGCATGCAGATGGGGCAGAGCTGAGTGGAGAGACTGCTGGATACCTACTTTAAACCTGCCTGGGGATGTGCCCGGATTCCTAAAAGGTGAGAGTGTTGCAGACACGCATCAGCTGGACACCTTTATTGCTTTGAGAACAGGTAAGTTTATTGCCAACAGCGGGAAAACTGAGAGGAGAAAACTGAAGAGAACGTTCTGAAAGGGCAACATGGACGCCCCACCTGGTGGCCGTACCCGGGGAAGGCACCCCGTGGCTGCGGGGCCCCTCTGGGCTCAAGTGTCTTTCTCGCTGCGGCCCAGGGTGAGCTTGTCAAAGAGGTACTCTGCCAGGCCTGCTTCCGGGGGGGCCCCCGTCTTGCGCAGGTTGCTCAGGTAGCCACCCAGCTCTCTGATGGTCTTGGCCTGCTGGTTCAGGAAGTGGCTCATCCAGGAAGTCGCACAGGTGGGGGTCGTCTTTCTCCTTGACCAGCTGGTGCAGCTCCAGGAGACTCTGGTTGACGTTCTTCTCCACTCCATGGCCTTGAGCCCGCTCTCCCAGCATTGGCGCTCTGGCTTTCTGATGTCATGAAGGCAGATGCGGCCACCCCGCAGGTTCTGCAGCCTCATCAGCTCCTGGGCGTGCTCCCTTTTCTCCTGCGACTGGCGCAGGAAGTAGCGGTGAAAGTGCTCCACGGCCTCGTCTTCCTGATCAAAGTAGGAGGCCATGGACAGGTACATGTAGGAGGCGTGGAGCTCCAGGGTGATGTGGGTGTTGACGGCGGCCTCACAGCTGGGGTGGTGGTACCGTTGCACCTGTGACAGCGGGCCCAGGGCCGGCAGCGTGGGCGCGGAGAGCAAGAGGGGAAAAGCGGTGGGGTTGCCAGGGGCCCGGAGCGTGTAGCGGTGTCGGCATGGGCAGTGGCGGCGGCGGCGGGGGCCTCGGAGCACCACCATGGTGGACGACGGCGGCGGCTGGCGGAGGGCGGTGCCCTCCAAGCCAGGCGGTGGTGTGGTCGGAGGCTCTGCGGAGGGACCCGAAGTGGGCGGTGGAGACCGTTATCGGGGGAGGGGCGCGAACCGTCGGGCAGGCGTGGGGTGGTGCGGAGCCGCGCGGGCCTTCCGACAGGTGGTGGGGGTGGGGGAGTGCGCTGAGTTCCATGGGCGGCCCGGGGAACTGAGCACTGTCAGTCCTCTGCGCTACGTCAATTCTGCAGTAACTTTTCTAGTGTCCAAGGACTTTCGCCTGTCCCCTGATTGTTCCCCTCTATGACAGCTTGTTCTCATTTTATAAACCTCTTGTCTTTCTTAAACTCTGAGAGTATGATCTGGTAACGTTTTCTTCTGTTTTCTGTGTTATATCCTTTTTTCCCTCCTCCAGAATTAGTTCTATTTGTGCATCTTCCTCACTTTCCCTAAATATCTAGAAAATGTCCGTTCATGATTGGAATCAAGGACTGGGTTAGCCTCGGTGACGAGCATGGATCTAATGCACAGTGGTGAGTCTGGATGACCAATAGGATTCTCCCATGAACAGGAGGGTGGAGTGTGTCAATTAGGGAGTGGTCATCTCCTTTGGAGATAAAGGTATAGAGCTCCCAGGCAGAGTAGGAACTATTCCAAATGCCCAAAGCATGGCATTTCTCTGGCATTGGAAGACTTTAGTGAATCTGTCTTCTAGGTAGATGTCAACTTCCCTTTAAATGCTCATCCATGTCTGCTGCACCCTGAAGCTTAATTCTCTCTGCAGGAGAGATGGCTCCACATTATAGCAAATGTGATTTCAGATATGTTTGAGGATCAAAGCTTAATACCAGAGTAAAGACTCCGTTTTTTTTTTTTTTTTTTTTTTTTTTTTTTTTTTTTTTGAGGCGGAGTCTCGCTCTGTCTCCCGGACTGGAGTGCAGTGGCCGGATCTCAGCTCACTGCAAGCTCCGCCTCCCGGGTTTACGCCATTCTCCTGCCTCAGCCTCCCGAGTAGCTGGGACTACAGGCGCCCGCCACCTCGCCCAGCTAGTTTTTGTATTTTTAGTAGAGACGGGGTTTCACCGTGTTAGCCAGGATGGTCTCAATCTCCTGACCTCGTGATCCGCCCGTCTCGGCCTCCCAAAGTGCTGGGATTACAGGCTTGAGCCACCGCGCCCGGCCAAGACTCCGTTTTTAAAATTTACTTTGAAAAGTCCTCTATGTTCACGGTTTTAGGTACTCAATAACTAATCCCCATGTCTTCCCTGCTGAATTTAAAACCAATTAGTTCTTCAGCTCACTGAAGAACAAGCTTAGGTCTGTAGCAAAATGAACTTGCTAGTACTTTTCAAATCTTCCAATTAGAGAAACTCACTGTGGCAGAATGACTTCATCAAAGCTTATTTGTTTTCATCTTGGTCCACAAGTAACCATATTTTTTGAACTACTCTTGTGATTTCATGGGGTCATGTACTGATTTCTGGCTATTGGAATAAGAAAATAAGTGATGTATGGCTAAATAAGGCCTAGTTTATAAGACACACCCTGTGCAATCAATGTCTTGTGTGAAGAGGAGGAACAGACCCTACAATATAACATATCCAATTTGGAGAAGGAGCCTGGAACTTTGGATAACGTGTGGAAAATGTCCCCTCATCATTGTCACCACCAACTTGCACTGGACCTTGATAAAAACAAAAAATAAAGATTTACTTTAAAAGCTAAAGAGATTAGGAACATTTGTTACAGGAGCTAGCCTCTTCTAATTAATCAAACTAGTTAGTCAAAGAAGGTACTGGATAACCACAGGCTGTACCCACAGGGTCCTGTAGGCTTATGGCACTGGAGTGCATTCCAGGATACACACACACACACACACACACACGCGCACACACACACACACACACCACATATATATATAATATATATATATATATATATATATTTTATATATATATATCAATGCTTCTCCTTTTTTCCTTCTGAAGAGTGAAATTTAAAATCCCTCATTGGCCAGGCATGGCAGCTTACCTCTGTAATCTCAGCACTTTGGGAAGCCAAGGCAGGCAGATTGCTGGAACCCAGGAGTTCAAGTCCATCCTGGGCAACATGATGAAACCCACCTCTACAAAAAAATTTGAAAATAGGCATGGTGGCACACACCTGTAGTCCCAGCTACTCAGGAACCTGAGGTGGGAGAATGGCCTGAGCCCAGGAAGTCGAGGCTGCAGTGAGCCGTGATATCCCCACTGCATTCCAGTGTAGGCAACAGGAATGAGAGATGCAGTCTCCAAAAGGAAAAGAAAAATGGAGACTCCCTCATGGACTCTTGAGGATCAAGGAAAAAGGTTTTCCTTCTGTCTCGATGTCCGGAATAAAATCAGGCTGGTCCTTGGGCACCTAACCTTAAGCCAGGAACACAAAGCACAGGGGCAGAGATCACGACTATCTGATCCCAGAGCCAGTCAGCTGTGGTGAGGAAGGTGGGACATGTAATGATATAAAGCACTCCTGGAGCCACATACCTGGAATCAGTGTTTGTGTGGAGCAGTTCCCCAGAAGAGGGGAATGCTAGTTCCAGGACTGGTAGTGGGAGGCTAAGCAGTGGTACCACAGATAGTACCATTCAGTCTTCCCTACTGAGCCATGAGGTCTGCAGAGTTAGGAGGTTCCCACGTCTGTCTGTGTCTCCCACACTGCACACCATGCCAGCGCTTAGCACATTCTTCTCCTTTGGAAGGAGTATAGTGAGGAAGAAGCAACAAAAATGGGCTAGGAAAGCAAAGGAGCAAATTGTTGGAGGTATCTATGAGAATGAAAGTGTGGTCAACTCCCAATTACAAATGTGAAATGCCTTTGGGCAGCATGTTGCCTCAATGCTCTCTATGAGGCTGAGGGTTCAGGAGCATGGCCACAGTGAGTATGGCTTAATAAAGTTGACCAGGGCTGGGCAGGGTGGCTCACATCTGTAATCCAGCACTTTGGGAGGCCAAGGCGGGTGGGTCACCTGAGGTCAGAAGTTTGAGACCAGCCTGGCCACCATGGTGAAACTCCGTCTCTACTAAACATACAAAAAAGTAGTCGCATACGGTGGCATGCGCCTATAATTCCAGCTATTTGGGAGGCTGAGGCAGGAGAATCTCTTGAACCTGGGAAGCGGGGGTTACAGTTAGCCGAGATTGGGCCATTGCACTCCAGCCTGGGCAACAAGAGTGAAACTCCGTCTCACAAAAAAAAAAGAAAAAAAAAGAAGGTGGTGAGGAAGCCAGTCTCAGATCTGTCACCAGAGAAGTAGATGATTTAATGAGTCCGTACCAGACTAGATGATTTCCTACATTCTTGTGAATCCTCATAATTTTGTGAGGTAAGAATGGTTATTGTACCCGTGAGAAATCTGTGATCCTAAATATAAAACCTTGCCCAAGATGATACAGAAACAGAATTCAATGTCAGGGCTGATGCTCAACTAGAACTGTGGGACCACAGTCAGGTTTCCAATGAAATGCAGTGTAATGAGGTTGCTGGGTCATATAATATCTCATGGCCTCTCTCTGCTTTAGTGAGCACAAAGATATGTAGAGAGAAGCAGAAAGTAGCTGCTGTGATTCCGTAACAGCACAAACTACCACCCTCTCTTGCCAAGTGTTCCTGGGACAGCCCTTTCCTCTGGCAAGGTCAACTTTCTCCTACGCAACTTCACAGAACAAATGCTCGTTTTTCAATTTCTGCTGGGAAATGAGTTTAATTAAATTGTTTTTAAAAATGTGAGGCTATAGTTTGAGATAGAACAAGCTTTTCCTCAGGAGGCTGCCAAGCCTCTCTTTGTGGATGGGATGAGGAGTTTAGGCTTTTTATCACTCCTCTGATGTGCTAACCAACACTTTAGGATTATGCTTGATTTACATACTGTGTCTGCATTTTAGGTGGCATTTCTTTATAAAGTGTTGGTCCCCCATCCTTGTACAATGGGGATAATCAGCATTTATCTATAAGAGTACAGCTGATGCATGGATTGCCTTTCCTGGTAGGATTAAAATACATTTTATTTAGCACCCTACTCCTTCTCCAAAACTCTTGTTCCTTGGTCAATTTTCTGAATAACTGGTGCTATCTGTGTCTGATTATTTCTAACTTGACTGTAATTATGTGACTTCTCATGAAGATATTCTTCCTTCCTCCATCTCTTAACAATTTGCTGCACAGAAATCCCAAATAATTGTTTACTGGTTACAGACACCTCTTTGGCTTATGTAGACCAGCAATTCTCAAACACGATCCATAAGTCTCCCCACTGAATTTTCGAGTCTGTTGGTGCAGGGTAGGGGTGATATGAAAGACAATTTTCAGGGTCCATATTCTGCATTTAATGTTCAACAAGAGAATCAGCTTCATTTCGTCCAGAAACTAGCACACAGAGCAATGGGAATCATCACTGATCCTAAATGCTCTCCTGATAATTATTTTGTGATTGAGTCCATATGCTTCAAAGCTGAAATACCTTCATTCCATGTTTTATTCTAGAAGGATTTCAAATGGATGACTCTGTCACTCGTGGTAGGAGACTGTGACTCTCTCATGGAGAGTTCTAGTCTAGCAGTGGCCACAGTACCTCTTTACTGCTTGTCAAATCACCCATTTTATCCAATGAAGAGTGTGAAAGAGGAGTAATATGGTTTGGTTCTGTGTCCCCACTGAAATCTAATCTTGAACATAATCCCCACCTGTTGAGGGAGGGACATGGTGGGAGTGATTGGATCATGGGAGCAGTTTCCCCATGTTGTTCTCTTGATAGTGAGGGAGTTCTCACAAGATTTGATGGTTTTAAAAGTGACAGTTTCACTTGCACTTTCTCTCCTGCTGCATGTAAGACATGCCTTGCTTCCCCTTTGCCTTCTGCCATGATTGTAAGTTTCCTGAGGCTTCCCCAGCCATGCAGAACTCTTTTGTTTATAAATTACTCATTCTCAGGTAGTATCTTTATAGCAGTGTGAGAATGGATTACTATAGATTACTGGTACTGGCAGAATGGGTACTGCTATAAAGATATCCTGAAAATATGGAAGCAACTTTGGAACTGGGTAACAGGCAGAGGTTGGAACAGTTTGGTGGGCTCGGAAGAAGACAAGAAAATGTTGGAAAGTTTGGAACTGCCTAGAGACTTGTTGAATGGTCTTGATCAAAATGCTGATAGTGATATGGATAATGAAGTCCAGGCTGAGATAGAAAAGAAAAACCCATTTTCTGAGGAGAAATTCAAGCTGGCTGCACAAATTTGCAAACACAACAAGGAGCCATATGTTAATAGCCAAGACAATGGGGAAAATGTCTCCAGTGCATGTCAGAGATCTTCACAACAGCCCCGCCCATCATAGGCCCAGAGGCCTAAGAATGAAAACTGGTTTCATGAGCAGGGCCCAGGGCCCTGCTACTCTGTGCAGCCTCAGGGTATGGTGCCCTTATTCCAGCTGATCCAGCTCCAGCTTCAGCTAAAAGGGGCCAAGAGCTCAGGCAGTTGCTTCAGATGGTGCAAGCCCCAAGCCTTGGCGCCTTCCACATGGTGTTGGGCCTGCGGGAGCACAGAAGACAAGAGTTGAGCTTTGGGAGCCTCTGCCTAAACTTCAGAGGATGTATGGAAATGACTGGATGTCTAGGCAGAAGTCTGCTGCAGGGGTGAATCCCTCATGAGGAACTCTAGTGAGGCAATACAGAGGGGAAATGTGGGTTTGGAGCCCGCACACAGAGTCCCCACTGGGGCACTGCCTAGCGGAGCTGTGAGAAGAGGGCCACCATCATCCAGACCTCGGAAGGGTAGATCCATCATCAGCTTGTATAGTGCACCTGGAAAAGCTGTAAGCACTCAACATCAGCCTGTGAAAGTGACTGCGGAGCTGTGCCCTGCAGAGCCACAGTGGTGGAGCTGTCCAAGGGCGTGGAAGCCCAATCCTTGCATCAGCATGCTCTGGGTGTGAGATGTGGTGTCAAGGAGATTTTGGAACTTTAAGATTTGATGACTGCCTGGGCATGTTTTGGACTTGCATGGGGCCTCTGGCTTCTTTGTTTTGGCCAATTCTTTTTTCCACTCACATGGGAAAATTTACCCAATTCCTGTACCCCCATTGTATCTTGAAAGTAACTAGCTTCCTTTTGATTTTACAGGCTTATAGGCAAAAGGGACTTGCTTTGTCTCAGATGAGACTTCAGGCTTGGACGTTTGAATAAATGCTGGAAAGAGTTAAGACTTTGGTGGACCGTTGGGAAGGCATGATTGGTTTTGCAATGTGAAAAGCACATGAGATTTGGAGGGGTCAGGGGCCCGGTGATATGGTTTGGCTCTGTGTCCCCACCTAAATTTCTCATCTCATATTGTAATCCTCAGGTGTTGAGGGAGGAACCTCATGGGAGTGATTGGCTCATGGGGGCAGTTTCCCCAGTGCTGTTCTCATGACCATGAGGAAGTTCTCGTGAGATCTTCATTGCCAAAAGCAGTGTTATGAATAAAGTTAACTTTGGAAATTAAATTTAAGTCATTTTTGCATTGCCAGTTAACATTTCTAAGAATAGAATAACCATGTTTCCTTCACATAAATCAAGTGTACACATTCTCCTAGATTTTTTTTTCAAATCTCTGTTTACCCTTTTTCTGTGCAATAAAATATTTATGTATTTTTGTATTTATGTATTCTCTCATCAAGAGTGATGAATATTTTCTTAAGCTCACGTCATCCAACAATAGTGTTATTTAAATACTGGAAAAAGTTACCAGGCAAGCTTTTGTAATCTACTTAAAATATAGTATAATTGAGAGAAGCACATTTTACTTTTTATTTTTAATTTTCATGGGTATATAGTAGGTGTATATGGGGTACATAGGATATTTTGGTACAGACATGCAATGCATAAAAACATCATGGAAAATTGGGTATCTGTTTCCTCAAGCATTTATTATTTGTGTTAGAAACAATCCAATTATACTCTCAGTTATTTTTAAATATACACTTAAATTATTATTGACTATAGTCACCCTGTTGTGCTATCAAATACTAGGCTTTAATCATTCTTTCTATTTTTATGTACTTATTTACCATTCCTACCTCCCATCCCTGGCCTCCACTACCATTACCTTCCAAAATAGAAGGTAACCATCCTTCTATTCTCTATGCCCATGAGTTCAACTGTTTTGTTTTCTAGATGCCACAATAAGTGAGAACATGCAAAGCTTGTCTTTATGTGCTCGGCTTATTTTGCTTAACATAATGAGCTCCAGTTCCATCTATGTTGTTGCAAATGACAGAATCTTATTCTTTTTTTATGGCTGAATAGTACCACATTGTGTAAATGTACCACATTTTCTTTATTCATTTATCTGTTGATGGATATGTAGGTTGCTTCCAAATCTTAGCTATTGTGAACAGTGCTGCAGCAAACATGGGAGTACAATATCTGTTTGACATACTTATTTCCTTTCTTTGGGCATATACCCAGCAATAGAATTGAGACTTGCATCCCAAGCCCAATAACGCTGTGGTTTTTGTAGAGTAGTAGAGGTGCTGCCTTGGTGGTTTTGGATAAGATCCAGAAGAATTCTCTGGATTACCGACAGAGACACTTGGTCTTTTCCCTTACTTTCTCCTAAATATATGGAGTCTCCCTCTCTGTGCTGAGCCACCTTGAACTGGGGGTGTGGTGATGTAAGCACCCATGTAGCCACCACTGCTGGCAGTGTGCCGGGTCAGACCTCTAGCCAGCACAGCACTGTACGTTGCTCAAGGTCCTTCCCTTCAGAGTGGCGAAAAACTGACTTCTTATGTAAGCTATTAGTGTGAGGAAGAATAAACTAAAATTGATTCTCAATTTCTTTTGATTACTAGCACAAAAAAGACTTATTGAATTTAAAACTTCATACTAAATTCAACAACAAATGTAAAACAACTAAAGTTATTTTTTTTCAATACTTATGTGTTTAAACTATGTGTAAAATGGTCTTCTGTATTCTACCTTGATTACATTTTGGGGGCATGAATTGTTTCTTAATTATGGACAATTTCAAAACATATAAATTCTCATGTTGTCATCTCACAGCTTTAAAAATTATTACCTCATGGCAAACTTTCTCACCTTCTACCTGATACATTATTTTGAAGAAAATCAAGGACATTATATCATTTCATTCATAAATATTTCTTGATACATTTCTCCAAATGAGAACTCCTTTTTATATTAAAAATTACCACACTCCCATTAATTTTGTTTTCAGATTATGGATTTGTGATTATAAAGTCAATACAATCACTTTCAAAGATGAAAATTTTGTTGTTAGAAAAAAATATGTGTATTTTATTCTGTGTGATTGTTGCTGAGATAATGTTTTATGTCAATTAGCAGTTATGTGAGACACCACTCTAAAAAGCAAAGCACTGCAGTCAGCAAAGGATCAGGAATTATGTTTTCCCCTATTTCGATGGGAAAAATACAACTGTAGAGTTACATACAAGCCAACCTAGAGCTACTAAATGTTATATATAAAGTTTCGGTGCCGCAAAAGAAATAGCACTCGAATATAAAATTTCCTTTTAATTCTCAGCAAGGCAAGTTACTTCTATAGAAGGGTGCATGCTTACACATGGAGCAATGGTGAGCACACACTTGGACAAGGGAGAGGAAGGGGTTCTTATCCCTGACGCACATGGCCCCTGCTGCTGTGTCATTCCCCTATTGGCTAGGGTTAGACCACACAGGCTAAACTAATTCTGACTGGCTAATTTAAAGAGTGTGACAGAGTGAGTGGTTTGGCAAGAAAAATGGTTATGACAGAGCAAGTAATCAGAATGAGTCAGGGTGGAGCAGATGATTGAAATGAGTCAGGGTGGAGCAGGTTATAGAAAAAGGTTGCTTTATAAGGAAGTGTAAAAGTAGAAGGTAAAGAATTGAACATACTGACATATTGATTATTTGAAAATAAATTTAGAACTCATATCTAACAACCCTCCCCTCGTGTTTCTTACAGCTTTCTTTTCAAACCTTTTTTAAACATGTCTTGGTTTAGTTGTTTTGCTTGATTTTCCAAAAGAAGAAGCTTCTCTGGATAAGGTGGAGGATAGTTAAGGGAGGTTTTAGTATGTGCCGTTTTTATGAGCTTCTGCATCAACCTATGGATGCATGGTATGACACAGCACCTGACAAGAATAAGTACGCCCATTATGGCTGCAAGGGAAGTAACAATTGAGGCTATTATTCCTTTCCATTTACTGAACTACTTTTCTAGCCATCCTGTAAAGGGGTCATTTACCCCTGAGTTGTTGGCTAACTCATTGGACAGAGCAATCAGACCTTGCAATGCCTTTGTTATCCTTCCGTCAGGGGTGGTGGTGTTTGTGATGAAGATACAACGTTGAGTTTTCATCATGACACAAACTCCTCTTTCTGCTAATATCATGTCTAAGGCTTTCCTGTTTTCCCAAGCCATCTCGCTAGTAGCCCCTAATTGTTCAGCTATTCCTTAACAGCATCTCTAGTGTAGTTAATAATCACTGTTGGTTGTAGTAGATGTAGTTTATCCAATCTACATTTTAATTAATTGTTACCTACCAAAATATTGACTTAAATCCTGCAGTTATTCGATTTTGTGTTTTTTTTTTTTTTTTTTTTTTTTTTTTTTTTGAGACGGAGTCTCGCTCTTTCGCCCGGGCTGGAGTGCAGTGGCCGGATCTCAGCTCACTGCAAGCTCCGCCTCCCGGGTTTTACGCCATTCTCCTGCCTCAGCCTCCGGAGTAGCTGGGACTACAGGCGCCCGCCACCTCGCCCGGCTAGTTTTTTGTATTTTTAGTAGAGACGGGGTTTCACCGTGTTAGCCAGGATGGTCTCGATCTCCTGACCTCGTGATTCGCCCGTCTCGGCCTCCCAAAGTGCTGGGATTACAGGCTTGAGCCACCGCGCCCGGCCTCGATTTTGTGTTTTAAATTGATCTGGTATTCCCCGTGGGACTCCAATTGTGTCTAAATAGATGTGAGAGTCTAAAGACCCATAAGGGGCTTCTCTCGCTTTACATTGTCTTATTTTTCCTTCCTCTGGTTGATGAAATGCCAGGGTGAAAGGGATAGCCAATTGGACTGAAGCATAAGTGCCACTCCAGTTATTTGGCAGAGTGTCCAGTAAAGGTTCACCACAATACCACCACACATCCGTTCACAGATGAACAAGGGCTGACTGATTGATAAGCTCTTGAAAATTCTTAAGCTCACTGCATCCCTTCAGGTCTCCAAGGAATGCTGAGTTTCCTCCCTGTCATGGGAGACACGAAGTGAACTTAGTGTTGGGAGACAGAAGCTGGATGGCCCCTGGGGGCCGACCCACAGGGTGCCAGACTTCGGGATATAGCAGAGAGAGCTTGGCACAACTTATTATTCCAGGCTGTAGAAATCTAGAAAAGAGCTACCATGCAACCCACGCCCGGTCAAATGGAGGACCACTTTAGTAGAAAGGGGATAATCTGGGCCTCTGGCCTGCTGTGGGCACAAGCATAACAATTGCTTTTGTTTAACGTGTGGACAGAATATTTTATCCATTCCAACCAGGCATTTGCATCTTGGTATCCTGTCCTAATTGCCAAAGTTTGTTTTAAGTCTTTAACTTTTACAATAGCTATCTTGGTCTTGTCGTTAGATGGAGGAGGAGCAATTGTTCCATTGTGAGAGGTTTTGGAAGAAGGCTTAGAGGAAGGTGCAGGCAGTGGGGGATCAAATAAATGCATTTTAAAGAATCTAATAGGGTTTGTCCCTGAAACCTCAGCCCCCATACCATAAAACCGGCTTAAAGAAGGGAACTGGCTTAGAAAAGGAGAGAACTTTGAGGGTTTGAAATAATAAACTGCATAGAATTACACTGGTTTAGCTGACAGGAGGGAGGGAGGGCTGTCCTTCTAGTATAATGAATTTTATACTAGGAATTATACTATATAAGGAATTTTATACTAATTCATTATACTATATAATGAATTTTATACTAATTCATTGTACTATATAATGAATTTTATACTAATTCATTGTACTATATAATGAATTTTATACTAATTCATTGTACTATATAATGATTTTATACTAATTCATTGTACTATATAATGAATTTTATACTAATTCATTGTACTATATAATGAATTTTATACTAATTCATTGTACTATATAATGAATTTTATACTAGGTTTTAGGAAATTATAAAAACCAGTTGGGGCAGTCCATTCTTGCTCTTTAGTGGTCCACAGGACGTAGGACTAACTATGGCATAAAAGCTCTACATTGGGGAGCAAGACTCCTGGTTGACACTGGGATCTTTATCAAAATCTCCCCGGATTAAATGGTGCCAGTTCACTAATGCCCAGTCTGAGGAGAGTCAGGAGGGACAGCGGTACTTTTCTGAAGTAGAAAGCTGTCTTTGACTTGGCAAGCCCCCACAGAGTATAACAAGGCAAGCATTAAATGCAAATAGTTTGAGGCAAAATTGACTTGGTTATGTTAATAACTAGATGGTCAGCAATAGAGCAAGGAAAGAAGAAAGAGTAATAGAATAGATGAGAGTTAAATTTTCTTAGCTTTAGTTTGGTAGGGTTTTTCCCTGGGACCATGGCCACGACTCTGGAGGGGGCGGCACTTTCTTGACTCGGGTGTGATGAGTCCATCCCCTTTCCACTGTACAAACAGCAGTCTAGGTAGTTAGCAGCACAAGGTAGGGTCCTTCCCAGACTGGCTTGAGTTTTCCTTCTTTCCACCCTTTGATGAGAACGTGATCCTCAGGCTGGTGCTGGTTTACTGGAAATTCTAGGGGTGGTACATGTACTAAAAGACTTTTAGTTTTAAGGGAAAGGAAAGTGGAAGATAAACCAAGTATATAATTTCTTTTTTTTTTTTTTTTTTTTGAGGCGGAGTCTCGCTCTGCCGCCCAGGCTGGAGTGCAGTGGCGCGATCTCGGCTCACTGCAAGCTCCGCCTCCGGGTTCACGCCATTCTCCTGCCTCAGCCTCCCCAGTAGCTGGGACTACAGGCGCCCGCAACCGCGCCCGGCTAATTTTTTTGTATTTTTAGTAGAGACGGGGTTTCACCATGGTCTCGATCTCCTGACCTTGTGATCCGCCCGCCTCGGCCTCCCAAAGTGCTGGGATTACAGGCGTGAGCCACCGTGCCCGGCCCAAGTATATAATTTCTAAGAAATTGACCTTTTGTTTTAAATGTGGGGACATCAGCAGTGGACTTTATAGCCTTTCGTGCTTTCTTATTGAGAAGTTTCCTTTAGCACCAATTTTTATTAGTGTTTAGACCAAAGAAAGCAAACACCATTTTATATTGACAGTGCTTCCTGTATGATCTTTATACCAGATAAGCTAAATTTCACCTTTATATTAGTGGTTATTAATGTTAAACTCAATTTTAATAAAACCTTGTAGACATATTTATCCAATTTTAACATCTGACCATAAGGTAAGATTTTTATGGACTCTTTTCAACCTTTTATAATTTTTGTTAAAGAGCAGGTTAGTGCTTTAAGAAAAACCTGTTGTGCTTTTATTTTAATGTCCAGTTCACAGAAAAACCAGATGATACCTCTTTAACTTTAGCCAATATGTTTACACACAGAATTTCCTTTACAATTATGTTTCAAAACTTGCTTAAACCTTTAAAACAATATATAGATATTTTTAACCTTTTAATGTAGGTAGAAATCCACATTCTTATGCCTCCTTATAATCCTTTTACCAAAGGTATATTTTACTTTCCATATACATCTTGCACATAAACTGTTTCTTCAGTAGTTTTACATTCAGGAGGCCTAATACTTTTAAATTATACAACATTTCTTGCATAAATTCCCTTTTATAACTTTTTTTCCCGACTTTCACAGATAATTCTTTAACATGTCTCAACTTTCTGACTTGTTGCAAACATCCCTTTCTTTAAACAACCAGTTAACGTATTTTAGGACAAGATTTACCATATAACATTCTTTTTACATAAATTCTCCTCCTTTTTTTTTTTTTCCCAAAGATGGTAACCATTCTTTTCCAAAGTGAACTTCCTTATGTCTATTGACTAGACTGCCTAAGGCCACAAGATTAGAAGTTAGGATAATACATGTTACACTGTTAACTTTTAGCAAACTTTACTTTTTGTTGAAAACCTTGTAAGTTTAGGATTTCAATTATCCTTTGCTATTAATAAGATCTTGCTTAGTCCAACTTAAGTTATAATTGGTATAGATGGTTCCTTCCTGGTTCTGTAAGTACTTTAGGCTTGGCTGAGTGCAAACAGCTCCCACATTTGAGTAGACCAATTTTTTTTTTTTTTTTTTTGAGACGGAGTCTCACTCTGTCGCCCAGGCTGGAGTGCAGTGGCTGGATCTCAGCTCACTGCAAGCTCCACCTCCCGGGTTTACGCCATTCTCCTGCCTCAGCCTCCCAGTAGCTGGGACTACAGGCGCCCGCCACCTCGCCCAGCTAGTTTTTTGTATTTTTTTTTTCAGTAGAGACTGGTTTCACCGTGTTAGCCAGGATGGTCTCGATCTCCTGACCTCGTGATCCGCCCTTCTCGGCCTCCCAGAGTGCTGGGATTACAGGCTTGAGCCACCGCGCCAGCCTAGACCAATTATTAGGCAATTTTCCTAATTCTGCTTTTACAAGTGTTTCCCTATTAATTACTGAATACCTATTGTGTCTTTTTCCCTCGATCCTTCAATCACTCAGGAGGAACCATCTATCTTCCTGTCCTGAAGGGAGTTCCTCATAGGTCTGGTCGGACCTTTGTATGGTAATTAATTAAGATTTAGATCCCCTGTTAAGAAACCTGCTGAGTTGGCCGGGCGCGGTGGCTCAAGCCTGTAATCCTAGCACTTTGGGAGGCCGAGACGGGCGGATCACGAGGTCAGGAGTTCGAGACCATCCTGGCTAACACGGTGAACCCTGTCTCTACTAAAAAATACAAAAAGCTAGCCGGGCGAGGTGGCTGGCACCTGTAGTCCCAGCTACTTGGGAGGCTGGGCAGGAGAATGGCGTAAAACCCGGGAGGTGGAGCTTGCAGTGAGCTGAGATCCGGCCACTGCACTCCAGCCTGGGCGACAGAGCGAGACTCCGTCTCAACAACAACAACAAAAAAAAAAACCTGCTGAGTTAAGGGAATTATCAGTGGTTAATTTTAAATCATCTTTTCTAACAGAATAGCCCCACACTTTAAGATTTTTGAGTTAGTAGGATACTTTTTTGCTTTGTTTTTTTTTTTTTCTTTCCCTTAGGATAGTTCTGAACTGGTGAGGTGTGCTCACAATGAGGTTTCCTCTAAAAGTTTTTTTCTACTTTCTACTTTCTCTGCTACCAAAGCAGTTGCTGCTATAGATTGAATTCATTTGGCCATCTGTTGGTTACTGGGTTAAGGATTTTTGATAGGAAGGCTACAGGTTGTCAGTGGCCTCAGTGCTTTCGGGCTATGCCCTTGTTTACACTGACAACAAGGTGGTATTGGAGTGTTATAGTGTCACAGAGAAGACCTTCAATTATCAATTGTAGGTTTTAAATTTACCTGGCTTTTAAAGGAATAGGGTACATTGTTTTCTCTTTACTTTCTCTCTCTCTTTCTTTTTTCTCTCTGACTTTCTATTTCTCTCTCTGACTCCCTCTTGTCTGCCTATCTCCTCCTCTCTCTCTCTCTATGCCTCTCTCTCTCTCTTTCTTTTTCCTCTCTCTCTGTTTCCCCTCTCTCTCTCTCTTCTCTGCTGGTCTTTCCTGCCTCTGCCAACCACTTATGCTGCTGTTCTCCCTCTCCCTTCCCCTTACCCCAGAGACTAAAAGTTCCTCTGAGGAGGAGACAACATTAGACCATTAGACGGGGGCGGGGGGCGGGTGTCAACAAACAGAGTAACGAGCAGCTTCTGAATCTACTAAAAGGTAATAACCTCACGTTTAGATCCCACCTCCAAATTTATCAAGGGCTCCCGGTGGGACTCAAGATAAAAGAGACAGAGCCCTGACCCCTCTATCTTCCTCGAAAGTTATGGGTGGAAGGGCTCTTTCTCCTTTCTTAGTTCAGGACATCCTCTCTTGAAGTGGCCTGTTCTTCCACATCTATAGCACCTATCTTGGCCTTCCTCCCTCTTAGTTCTGGGATTCTTTAACCCTGCTCCCCTATACTCTTTAGGGGGCTGGTAGACGAGGACCTGGTCCTCCAGGTGGAGGCTGGGGTCCTTTAAAAGAGGGTTCGGACCCTTTATAGTTTCTGTCTCCCTGGAAACTGTCTAGAAGTACCTGGGTTTGGAGCCATCTGTTGGAAGGTGGAAAACATAAGTTTTGTCTTTTGTTTCTGTTTTTCTTCGTCCCTTTTCATGTATACTCACGTATACTTTCTGAGCTTCCCTGAGAAGCTCACTTAGGGGACAGTCTTCCCAATTGTCTATCTTTTGTAACTTTTTTGAAATGTCTGGCCAACTTTTAGTGCCAAATTGGAGTTTCAACATTCCTTGCCCAAGGGGATCATCCAAATTGAGGCCTGCATATTGCCTCATTTGCTCCCTTAGTCTGTCTAGAATCTCATAGGTCCTTCATCCTTTTCCTGTTGTGTATCAAATGCTTTGGAAAGATTTTGGTTCGGGGTACTGATTCCAAATTACTTTTATTATTATCTCCCTTAGGTCCTGCATATTTCCTGGTGATCTGCACTGTTATTGTCCACCGGGGGTCTCAGGCAGGGAATTTCTAGTCCACAATGGGAACTTTTCACTGGGAGGGTGCTCACATTCCCAAACTACCATAGCAGTGCTACAAATCGTACTCCTTTCTTCCCTGAAAAGAGGATGCCCAAGATGGACATTAACTCAACCCAAGTGTATAACTGAGGTCCTAAGAATTGGCCAATTTGGTCTGCCACTCCATAAGTGTCATCTAGTAGTGGTTTAAGTTCCTTTTTAAAATTCCGGACTTCTGAACTGGTTAAGGGAGCATTTACAAAGCCAGTGGCCCCTGCCCCTGCTCCTTGTGGTACCTCTTTCAAAGGGAAGAGGTCGGGGCTGACCTCTTAGGTACAGAGGGAAATGGGAAATTCTGAATATCTTTTTTACATTGTGCTACCTCACGCTGGAGTCCTTTTAGAGAAGGGTCTTTAGGTTGGGAGGGAATGGGCTGGTGGGACGGTAATTCCCAAGAGTCACGGTTATAAGGAGGAGGGATAACGTGAGTAGAGAGGGAATTTGGAATGGGGTCTGAGGCGGCAGTGGCTGTCTGAGGGGAAAGATTGGGGACACTGAGTGGGGGAAGATAGTCTAGGGGATCCCATGTGCTGGAGTCTTAGGCATGAGAGCTGGCTCCTCTGACTTTTCATTTGAGGTGCCAGATTGGGTTCTTCCCTATTTGTTTGTAAGGAAAAAAGAGGGCAGGTCCATGCCTCCAACAAAGGGCATTCCTAGTTCTTCTTGATACACTAGACTTTTATCATTAAACATTCAGATTAGAAGCTGACACATTACATCCCTATTCGATCCAGACTTTGGCCAGAGATTGAGGGTTAAGGAAGGGTCCTGAGTCCAAATAAAACAGCAATATTTTATCTTTTGTTGCTTTTTCCTATGTTTAGTTTTTCATTATCCTTCCAGTGTTTTAGCATGAGACCTAGGGGACTTTCTGGGGGGATATCTTTGTTATCATCTTTATCACCCCTTGCTCCCTCTCTTGCTTGGGCATTTCCTATCTTGACGGTTTTGGGGTAAGGTTCACGGTTCAATTTCCCTTACTGATAATTTCTCACCTTTTGGGTGAGGCTCAATTTCCCCCACTGGAAATTTCTTGCCGTTTCTAATCCTGGAGGTTCGTGTGTGAGGTTCAATCCCCACCAATGGGGATGTCTCGCCTCTTTTTAACCTCTAAGCCACCCCGGCCAAGCAGTACTTCACCTCCCCCACCCCCCCACCCAGTGGCTTTCTTACTTGGTCCCGACCACCAACAGAATACTTCACGGCTCCCGCGGCTTCTCCTTCCTTGGTCTGTGCACAGAGTCATTGCGGCAGTATGTGAGGATCCTTTAAGCTAGGTTGCTGGTCAGTTTTTTTGTTTTTGTTTTTTTTCCACGTTGCTGAGAGCTAGGTTATTCCTCGCATGGGTAGGTCTTGATTTTCACCCCTGAGGCCACCACAAGGGGGCAGGGCTTGCCTCCTCCCGAGAGAGAACTAGCGACTGTCCCCAGAGGGGAATGTAATTACAGGCAAGCCCCCAAATTGTTATATGTATAAAGTTTTGGTGCCGCAAAAGAAATAGCACTCGAATATAAAATTTTCTTTTAATTCTCAGCAAGGCAAGTTACTTCTATAGAAGGGTGCACCCTTACAGATGGAGCAATGGTGAGCACACACTTGGACAAGGGAGAGTAAGGGGCTCTTATCCCTGACGCACGTGGCCTGCTGCTGTGTCCTTCCCCCATTGGCTAGGATTAGACCACACAGGCTAAACTAACTCCGATTGGCTAATTTAAAGAGAGTGAGGGGGTGAGTGGTTTGGGGGGAAAATGGTTACGACAGAGCAGGTAATTGAAATGAGTCAGGGTGGAGTAGGTAATCGGAAGAGGGGAGTAGGTAATCGGAATGAGTCAGGGTGGAACAGGTGATTGAAATGAGTCAGGGTGGCAGGTAATTGAACAAAATTGCTTTATGAGGAAGTTAAGTTTAAAAGTAGAGGTAAAGAGTTGAACATACTGACATATTTATTCCTTGAAAAGAAATTTAGAACTCATACCTAACATAAAGTACTTTTTCAAGTTGCTTTTATTGTTTGATGTGTTAAGGAAAGACAAAAAGAACTTGTAGGTTCCCTTCGTAAATATGAAGGTGTCTTGTGAAATGATCCAGTCATAAATATATCCTAGGAATACTGCTTCTTAAGAGTTTCATATTGCTGACCAAAGAAAACAAATCCTATATAAAGGAATGATTTTTTTTTTTTTTTTTTTTTTTTTTTTTTTTTTTTTTTTGAGACAGAGTCTCACTCTGTCGCCAGGCTGGAGTGCAGTGGAGCCATCTTGGCTCACTGCAACCTCCACCTCCAGGGTTCAAGCCCCTAGATTCTGATGAGTCATATTTGCCAGTGGAAGACATCTCCCACACCTAGTGAAAGCAGTCTTCCCAACTTCAGCAGAAGTGGCTGTTATGCCCAGACCCAAGCGGCAAGGATCTTTAATGCAAGTTCGAACTTGGTCCCTCCGTTCTACAACATACAAGAGGGCCCCAAATGATGCATGTGCCCGCTTTATAGTCCGATGTATACAGGACATGTAGGGTTACAGAGGTACAAAGGAATTCTTTTGGTTGCAGCATCACAACTGGTAATTGGTTAATATTTTAAGTTATACAATTAACAGTTTTCTATTGTTCCCACGCATTTAGTAAAACTACAAACGGTTGTGACCTTATGAGGGGCTCTCTAGGTGGTGTTTCTGAGATGTGTGGGGCAGGAATGTGTTGTGTTGGGTTCAGGAAGTCGGGACAAAATAGAGGGATGGTGTTTGTACTGGGCCCAGGACTAAGATATGTGGCAGACACCGGTAATTAGAACAGAACAGAGCAGGACAGAGACTTTCACAACGTTTGTCCTTACAATGTCTGGAGTCTGTAGATAACCTAATCGGTTAGGTCCGGGGTCGATCTTTAACTAGGCTCAGGGCGCCGCCCGGGCTGCCAGGGCGCCGCCCGGGCTGTTTGCCTGTGGACTTCATTTCTGCCTTTTAGTTTCTTCATTGATCTCTTTCATGGCATACCCACCCCAGTGTCAATGCCATGCTCACTGACAGTAGCATTAGCTTGTCCACCTTCAGTAGTATTGGACCTGAGATTAATCCTGTATTGCCTGAGGAAACTATAATGGCCTCCCTCGAGGCAGTTGTCATGTAGACAATGCTGACTCCTTAGGCTCCACCTTCATCATTTATCTTTGCTTCTATGACCTATAACCAGACACAAGTCTCAGAACCCCGCAAAGGACAGTTACCGTGAGGGAGGTGTGATACAATCCAAATCACTACTTCTGTTTTCTAACTCACAGAGACAGAATCTGGGGAGAGCTGTGGGAATAGATACTAAGGGTGTAGGATAATAGGAAGGACCATAAAGTTTGATCAGGTTAAATTTATGCCATGGGCTCACAAAGCAGAGATCTGCATTTAATGTTGCAGCTCATGGAATTAGAAAGGACTCTAGTAGTTTGGCTAGTTGGTTAACTGAAATATGAATCAAATATGGCCCAGAGCAAAGCTGAAATGCCTGTCTTGCCTTTGTTTAATGTAAAGGACCAGATTTAAAGTCTTAGAGAAATTGGAATATTATAGTGGATTTGTCATTCACCCACACTGGGAAGGTCCAGAAGACATACTTTTCACCTGTGGGGAAGAGTAAATTTTCCCCTGTAGGTTTGACAAAAATGGGTCTATAAAACTAACTGATAATAGATTAATAACAGGTAAAAAGGGCATACAAATTTATTCACATGCATATGGGCATGGGAGTCACATAGAAAGTATTAAGCTCAAAGCAGAGATCAGTTCGTTGAAGGTTTTATATTATCCTGAGTTTACAGAAAGAATAGGGACTTGGAACTTGGCAAGACGGGTTATGGGAGGAAGACAAAAAGAAAGGCAAGAGGTAAAGTCAGTTTCGTTATGCAGATGAATCCTCACAGGTAGCACCCTCAGAAACAATAGATGGCAACTGTGGTTGAATTAATCTTCCCTATCTGTACAAGGGGAAGGGCCTCAGAGAAAGGCTGACTGTTTACTTCATTATGTAGATTTTTCTCTACAGATGCAAATCTCCTCCACAAAAGGTAGCTTTTCAGAAGTATCCTGTCTGCATGCCTTCTGAATAACCATCTTGAAATATGTCACAGTATACTCTGGGGGTGAAATTTTTTTTGTTTCCTTTACACCATTCTGTGATAAATTTTTATGAGGAGAACCCCAGCATACTTCAAGAGCTCCATGATTCTCTTCTCTTTAGGCCATACATTACAGAGGGAGCTGCAATCACTGAGTTGGAAACTTAAATGCAATAGGAATAATGGATCACAGGGTGGCAGGGGCCAAGTGGCGGTACTCCATTACCAAAGGCAAGGTGTACATTGTTACCATAATGGACAACAGAGTCAAAGTCACAATCACAATAGTCTGATTTGCACAGAACTGTAGTGTTGGCTAATTGATCATGGTGCTCCTTGAAGTGAAATAGGTAGGAAGCCTACTAAATTCTTATTTGATCTGTATGAATAGAAAAGTTCTAGCTTAAATAACAAAAGCTTAACATGAATCATAAAAACAGAGACTCAGATTCCTCAATCAATTTCCATACTGAAGCCAGTTTACAGACCATAATCCCTTGAACGAAGAGGCCAGGGTTCCTTGAGAAAGGACCCCAGTTCACTACCAAAAATTTATACTTTAGTTTTTCTCCCAGCCTTCCCCAAATGAATCTATGACCTTTTACCAGGCTAACTGTGCACTGGGGAAAAGGAAATAATCAGATCTTTCAGGGACTATTGTACACTGGCTCTGAACTGGCACTAGTTCCAGGAGACCCAAAACATCACTGTGGCTGACTAGTCAAAGTGGCGGCTTATGGAGCCCAGGTGATCAATGGAGTTTCAGCTCAGGTCCATCCCACAATGGGGCTAGTGGGTCTCCAAAACAGTCCTGTGGTTGTTTTCCCATTTCCAGAATGCATAATTGGAATTGACATACTTGGCAGTCTGCGTAATCACAACATTGGCTCTCTGACCTGTGAAGTGAGAAAATCTTAGGGTGGAAAGGTCAGGTAGAAGCCCCTAGAAATCCTCTACCAAGGAAAACAGTAAATCCAAAGCAATACTGCATTCCTGAAGGGATTGCAGAGATTAGTGCCACCATCAAGGACTTGAAAGAGGCAAAGGTGGTGGTAATTCCCACCACATCCCCATTCAACTTTTCTATTTGACCTATATAGAACACAGAGGAATCTTGGAGAATGACAAGATTACCAAAAGATAACCAGGTGATGGCTTTAAAATCCAATTGCAGCTGCTTAACCAGATGTGGTTTCATTGCATCAGCAAACTAAAACATCATCTGGTCCCAGGTATGCATCTGGCTTGGTACGCATCTGGCAGATGTCTTTTATCTCCATCCTTGGTGTTGAACTAAAATAAGAGGCTGAGGCACAATAAATAATTTAAAGTGTTCACTTGAGCTAAAATGAAGACAGCTGCCAGGAAGACTGAGACACAAGTACACTTGGATATGAGCTCTGTCTGGCCTTTGTTATAAGCAAATTTTTATTTTATTTTATTTATTTTTGTGAGTACATAGTATGTGTATATATTTGTGTAGTATATGCGATGTTTTGATACATTCATGCAATGTGTAATAATCACATCATGGAGAATAGGGTATCTATCCTCTGAAGCATTATTATATTTTGAGTTACAAGCAATCCAATTATACTCTTTTAGTTATTTTATAATATACAATTATTATTGACTATAGTCACATTGTTGTGAAATCAAATAGTATCTTATACATTCTTTCTAACTATTTTATACATCCCCACCTCCCCTCCAGACCCCAATACCCTTCCCAGACTGGTAACTATCCTTCTACTCTCCACGTCCATGAATTCAATTGTTTTGATTTTTGGATCCCACAAATAAGTGAGAATATGCGATGTTTCTCCTTCTGTGCCTGGCTTATTTCACTTAACATAATGATCTCCATTGTCTAGGGTGACACCCAGGGTTCTTGGTCTCACAGCCAAGGAAATCAAGGATGTGGACATACCAAAGATGAGGTTTAGAGCAGAAATTTAATAGGAGAAAGAGAACAGTTGTCTGGTACAGAGAAGGGCCCCGGAAAAAGGGTTGCCATCCCACAGTGAAATGCAGGGCTTTTTACAGATGAGCTAGTGGGGAGGCGGTATCTGATCTACATAGGGCACGAAAAACGGTTAGGACCATGTGTGCCATCTGCATAGTGTGGGAATCTCTGGCAGCCCCCACCCCAACCATTTATTATGCAGGTGAGTCCTCAGCCTGAGCTAGCTACTCCATGTTGCTTGTTTCTTACAGTGCATGTCCTAAAAAAGGGGAGGTGGAACTCCCATGGTGAACATGACGGGTCCCATGTAGCCCCTTCTATCTGTGCAGCTGCTGGCATACCCCTCAGTGCAAGCTTCCAGCCTCCTTATCCTTGTTTGCAGCCCAATCTTCCAGGCTGCTCTTTGTTAGAAAAGAAGTGATTTCTTGGGCTGCTTTTTGTTAGAAGGGAAGTTCTGCTGAGGACTGTTTGCCCTCATTATCTGCCTAAATAGTTTCTTTTTACCTCCTGCATCATATGGATCACATTTACTTTATCTGTTCATCTGTTGATGGACACTTATGTTGCTTCCAAATCTTAGCTATTGTGAACAGTGCTGCACCAAACAAACATGCGAGTGCAGATATCTCTTTGATATCCTGGTTTTTTTCCCTTTTGAGTATATACCCAGCACTAGAATTGCTGGATTACATGGTAGCTCTATTTTTAGTTTTTGAGAAACTGCCAAACTGTTCTCCATAGTGGTTGTACTAATTTACATTCCCACCAACAGTGTAGGAGAGTTCCCTTTTCTCCACATCCTCACCAGCATTTGTTATTGCCTGTCTTTGGATATAAGCCATTTTAATTGGGGTGAGATGATATCTCGTTGTTTTGATATGCATTTCTCTGATGATCAGTGATGCTGAGCATCTTTTCATATGCCTGTTTGCCATTTTTTTTTTTTTTTTTTTTTTTTTTGAGATGGAGTCTCGCTCTGTCACCCAGGCTGGAGTGCAGTGGCCAGATCTCAGCTCACTGCAAGCTCTGCCTCCCAGGTTCACGCCATTCTCCTGCCTCAGCCTCCCCAGTAGCTGGGACTACAGGCGCCGCCACCTCGCCCGGCTAGTTTTTTGTATTTTTTTTTTAGTAGAGACGGGGTTTCACCGTGTTAGCCAGGATGGGCCATTTGTATGTCTTCTTTTGAGAGATGACTATTCAAATCATTTGCGATTTTTTGATTCATTAGATTTTTTCCCTATAATGTGGGTTGAGCTCCTTATATCTTCTGGTTATTAATCCCTTGTCAGATGGGTAGTTTGCAATTGTTTTCTCCCATTCTGTAGGTTGTCTTTTCACTTTGTGGATTGTTTCCTTGGCTGTGCAAAAACTTTTTAACTTGACATGATCCCATTTGTACATTTTTGCTTTGGTTGCCTGTGTACAAGCAGATTTTTAAAGGCAAAAGAGGGGGACAGAGAGTGGGCTGATACAAAGTTGTTTGTCAGGAGTTCTCTTTGGTTTATAGAAATAATATTGGATAGTGATTGGCTATATATTGTTAATCTATAAGGCTTGGGTTATCTTGTTTCGTGCAGTATTGTTAGGTTAATTTATAGCTACTTGTGGCAATAGCAAGCAGTTTCTGTCATCAAATCCCAAAATTTAGGTTCATGTATTCAATGCACAGTAAGCCAAACTCTGACACATCCGTGCTTAGGAGCAGAGGAAGGTTTATTCGATTTAGCCAAAGCAAGAGATCAGGACAGACAGTCTCTCAAATCTGATCTGCCTTTGAACATAATTGGAGGATTTTATGAATAAGGTAGGAATGCGGAAATTGGGATCATCGAAGTTGTTTGTGCCCCTCGGACTCCAGATGTCATCAGTCCCGACCAAACTTTTGGATGCCATCAGGGAGGTCTGCATAACTTAAGGATCATTGTTCTTTAAAATAGAAACAGGTTCATCAATCTTGAGAGCAGGTCCAGGGTTCAGGATATGAAGTTAATCAATTACTAGTGATTACTCTCTACAGAAATGATTACGTACTAGCAAGCATGCATGGATGAGGAAAAGGACAAAGACAAAGAATAAGTAAAACAACTTGATACTTAAAATAAGGGCCTGGTTACAACATCCTCAATGTCATGGCTCCATTTCTCAATCTTGAGGAGTTGGTATGTTGATTCATTATAACTATTTCCTGCTGGTAAGGGCCATTGCTAGGGGTCCAGGGAATGGCACTTATTTACCTGCAATTGAAAATATTCATGTGTTCTGGGACTTACAGAAGCAATTCTTTGCAATATCATT
>NW_022680678.1:0-124000 GCF_009764315.1 Trachypithecus francoisi | reverse complement strand
CCACCTAGCAGAGAAAAGGAACTACAGACCTCATTAATAATAGAGATCAAGCAGGAAGTCTGGACTTCTACGCTCATTTGGCAGTAAGAAAGTAGCTCACTTTTTCCTTTGTCAGATGGTAACAGAAAAAAGTCAGGTAAGACAGAAAGTTTGCATGTGATCCGAGTCTCACAGTGATCAAAATGTTCAGGTTTCAATGGAAAAGTATTTGCCACATCAAGAAGCAAGAAGATATCAAGATGAGTGTAAAAAGATAGTCAAAACATGTCAAAAATGAGGTGACGAAGATGTTAGAAATATTTTAAAGTAGCTATCATAAAAGATATTCCAAAACACTATAGATATGTCGAAATGGAATTGTGAAGCTTGATTTGGGTAACATACAGGAAGGCAAGCCAACAAACAAAATAGAGAAACAAAAACCAGAGTAAACAAACAAATGCCAAAATTGAACGGTGGAGTTAGCACAAATAAATCAATAATTACTTTGGATGTAAATAGTCTAAATAAACCAACTAAAACACAAAAATAGGGAGAATGAACTAAAAAAGTAAGACTGCACTTAATATTATATTGCCTAAAAGAATCTCACTACAAATACAAAAATGGAGGCAGGTTAGAAGTTAAACGATTGAAAAGGCATGCCATGAAAACATTAATCAAAAGAAAGCCAGAGAGGCTATATTAACATCAGATAAAGAAGACTAAAGAACAAAGAAAATTATCACAGAGGGATATATCATAACAATAAAAGCACCAACCAGTCAAGTGCATACAGTAACCTTATACATGTATGCAACAAACAATAGAGTTGCAAAATATGTGACACAAAAATAGAACTTGAAAGAAATTAGACAAATTCACAATAGTAGCTGCAGATTTCAATACCCTTCTTTCAGCAATTAATAAATTAACTAGACAGAAATTCAGCCATGACAATAAAAGGAGTCAGGAACATCATCAACCAAGAGTACCTAATGAACATCTATAGAATATTCACCAAAAATGGCAAAAAGTTTATCATTTTCAAGGGCCCACAAACATATACCAAAAAAAAAAACAAAAAAAAACTATATCCTGGGCCATAAAACAAATCTCAAAACGTTTAAAGGATGTCAAATTATATAGAGTGTATTCCCTGACTACAAAGAAATCAAACTAAACATCAACAACAGGGAACTCTTAAAATACTTAAAATTAAACAATATTCCTAAATAATCTGTAGGCCAAAGAGAAAAACACAAAGGAAAGAAACATATATAAATAAAGGAACATAAAAACACAATATATAACATTTGTGGAAAGCACTTAAGGCAGTATTAAGAGACATATTTGTGGCACTATCTGCATATATTAGATAAGATTAAAACTCTCATGTCAGTAATTTAAGCAACCCAAGAAACTTGAAAAATGAGTAAAAAATAAATCCAAAGCAAGCATGAAGAAGGAAGTATCAAAGAGCAGAAATGAATGAAATTGAAAAATAAGAAAATGATAGATTAAAAAAATAAAATACAATTATTTCTTTGGAAAGTTCAATGAAATTGACCCAGAGAAATACCCACACAAATATATCCAGCAGATTTCTTACAAAGGCACAAAGGTAAGGCTACCTTGTTGAAAAGGTAGCCTTTTCAACAAATGAAGGAAAAATAAAGAAGCATGAAACTTTTGGAAAAAAGGAGAAAATCTTTAGGAAGTAATGCTAAGCAAAGAGTTCTATCCTTAGAAAGCAAACTTGTTAAATTTGATTTCAATAAATTAAAACTTTTTCTCTGCCAGGACACTGTTAAAAGAACAATATACAAGGGACAGATTACAGTGAAATAATGGCAAATAACATATCTGACAAAGAACTAATGGCTAGAACACAGAAAGAAGAAAAATTCTAGTAGTAAAGAAATAATCTGATCAGAAAATGGACAAAGAGCATAGTGACATTTTCACAAAGAGGCTATACATAAGCACATGAAAAGGTGTTCAATATCACTAGCCATTAGTGAAATGCAAATTAAAACTATAAGGCCATATCATTACACATTTATCAGAATGGCTAAAGTAAAAAATTGTGACTACACCAATTCTGGTGAGCATGTGGGCAACTGGATCACACATACATTGTTGGTGGGAATGCAAAATGATATAGTCACTCTGTAAAACACTTTGAGAGTTTCTTAAAAGTGTAAACCTTGGACTATGATATCCACTACCCATTGTATTCCTAGACATTCATCCCAGAGTAGTGAGAATTTGTGTTTACACAAAACTTGTATATACATGTTTATAGCAGCTTTATTTGTAATAGTAAAAAAACGAGAAACATTCCAGATGTCCTTCCACAGGTAAACTCCTAAACAAACCATGGTATATCCACACCATGGAATACTACTAGCCAAAAAGACATTTAATCATTGATGCAAGCAACAGCTTGGCTAAGTCTCCAGAGAATTATGCTGAGTGAATAGAGTCAATTCCAAAGCATTTGTACTATGTAATTCCATTTACACAACACTTTTGAAATGATGAAATTACTGATATGAAGAACAACTGCCTAGGGTTACTGCACTTGAGTTATAGGCGAGATTGAAGTTGCTGTGGCTATCATAGGGCCACAGGAGGAACCCTTGTGGTGATGGACGTATTCCGCATGTAATTATGCTCCTGTACTATAGTTTTGCAAGCTGTTGCCATTTTAAAAATTGGTTAATGTTACATAGGATCTTACTGTATTTTTAGCTAACAGCAGTATATAAGTCTCTATCTCAAAGCCAATAATATAATTTAAAAGTAACTCATATCATATAACAACACATACCAAATATTAAAGGTCTAAACTGTTATACACTCAGATAAACTGCAACTGACTTCAGTTTGAAAACATACCTCAAGAGCAAACACATTCAAAAGCTAGCAGAAGGCAAGAAATAACTAAGATCAGAGCAGAACTGAAGGAGATAGAGTCACAAAAAACCCTCCAAAAAATCAATGAATCCAGGAGTTGGTTTTTTGAAAAGATCAACAAAATTGACAGACCGCTAGCAAGACTAATAAAGAAGAAAAGAGAGGAATCAAATAGACGCAATAAAAAATGATAAAGGGGATATCACCACTGACCCCACAGAAATACAAACAACCATCAGAGAATACTATAAGTGCCTCTACGCAAATCAACTAGAAAATCTAGAAGAAATGGATAATTCCTGGACACTTACACTCTCCCAAGACTAAACCAGGAAGAAGTTGAATCCCTGAATAGACCAATAGCAGGCTCTGAAATTGAGGCAACAATTAATAGCCTACCCACCAAAAAAAGTCCAGGACCAGATGGATTCACAGCTGAATTCTACCAGAGGTACAAGGAGGAGCTGGTACCATTCCTTCTGAAACTATTCCAATCAATAGAAAAAGAGGGAATCCTCCCTAACTCATTTTATGAGGCCAACATCATCCTGATACCAAAGCCTGGCAGAGACACAACAAAAAAGAGAATTTTAGACCAATATCCCTGATGAACATCGATGCAAAAATTCTCAATAAAATACTGGCAAACCGGATTCAGCAGCACATCAAAAAGCTTATCCACCATGATCAAGTGGGCTTCATCCCTGGGATGCAAGGCTGGTTCAACATTCGCAAATCAATAAACGTAATCCAGCATATAAACAGAACCAAAGACAAGAACCACATGATTATCTCAATAGATGCAGAAAAGGCTTTTGACAAAATTCAACAGCCCTTTATGCTAAAAACGCTCAATAAATTCGGTATTGATGGAACGTACCTCAAAATAATAAGAGCTATTTACGACAAACCCACAGCTAATATCATACTGAATGGGCAAAAACTGGAAAAATTCCCTTTGAAAACTGGCACAAGACAGGATGCCCTCTTCCACCACTCCTATTCAACATAGTGTTGGAAGTTCTGGCTAGGGCAATCAGGCAAGAGAAAGAAATCAAGGGTATTCAGTTAGGAAAAGAAGAAGTCAAATTGTCCCTGTTTGCAGATGACATGATTGTATATTTAGAAAACCCCATCGTCTCAGCCCAAAATCTCCTTAAGCTGATAAGCAACTTCAGCAAAGTCTCAGGATACAAAATAATGTGCAAAAATCACAAGCATTCTTATACACCAGTAACAGACAAGCAGAGAGCCAAATCAGGAATCAACTTCCATTCACAATTGCTTCAAAGAGAATCAAATACCTAGGAATCCAGCTTACAAGGGATGTAAAGGACCTCTTCAAGGAGAACTACAAACCACTGCTCAGTGAAATCAAAGAGGACACAAACAAATGGAAGAACATACCATGCTCATGGATAGGAAGAATCAATATCGTGAAAATGGCCATACTGCCCAAGGTTATTTATAGATTCAATGCCATCCCCATCAAGCTACCAATGACTTTCTTCACAGAATTGGAAAAAACTGCTTTAAAGTTCATATGGAACCAAAAAAGAGCCCGCATTGCCAAGACAATCCTAGGTCAAAAGGACAAAACTGGAGGCGCCACACTACCTGACTTCAAACTCTACTACAAGGCTACAGTAACCAAAACAGAATGGTACTGGTACCACAACAGAGATATAGACCAATGGAACAGAACAGAGTCCTCAGAAATAACACCACACATCTATAGCCATCTGATCTTTGACAAACCTGAGAGAAACAAGAAATGGGGAAAGGATTCCCTATTTAATAAATGGTGCTGGGAAAATTGGCTAGCCATAAGTAGAAAGCTGAAACTGGATCCTTTCCTTACCCCTTATACGAAGATTAATTCAAGATGAATTAGAGACTTAAATGTTAGACCTAATACCATAAAAACCCTAGAAGAAAATCTAGGTAGTACCATTCAGGACATAGGCATGGGCAAGGACTTCATGTCTAAAACACCAAAAGCAACAGCAGCAAAAGCCAAAATTGACAAATGGGATCTAATTAAACTAAAGAGCTTTTGCACAGCAAAAGGAACTACCATCAGAGTGAACAGGCAACCTACAGAATGGTAGAACATTTTTGCAACCTACTCATCTGACAAAGGGCTAATATCCAGAATCTACAAAGAACTCAAACAAATATACAAGAAAAAAACAAACAACCCCATCAAAAAGTGGGAAAAGGATATGAACAGACATTTCTCAAAAGAAGACATTCATACAGCCAACAGACACATGAAAAAATGCTCATCATCACTCGGCATCAGAGAAATGCAAATCAAAACCACAATGAGATACCATCTCACACCAGTTAGAATGGCAATCATTAAGAAGTCAGGAAACAACAGGTGCTGGAGAGGATGTGGAGAAATAGGAACACTTTTACACTGTTGGTGGGATTGTAAACTAGTTCAACCATTATGGAAAACAGTATGGCCATTCCTCAAGGATCTAGAACTAGATGTACCACATGACCCAGCCATTCCACTACTGGGTATATACCCAAAGGATTATAAATTATTCTACTACAAAGACACATGCACACGTATGTTTATTGCAGCACTACTCACAATAGCAAAGACTTGGAATCAACCCAAATGTCCATCTGTGACAGACTGGATTAAGAAAATGTGGCACATATACACCATGGAATACTATGCAGCCATCAAAAAGGATGAGTTTGCGTCCTTTGTAGGGACATGGATGCAGCTGGAAACCATCATTCTTAGCAAACTATCACAAGAAGAGAAAACCAAACACCGCATGTTCTCACTCATAGGTGGGAACTGAACAATGAGATCACTTGGACTCGGGAAGGGGAACATCACACACTGGGGCCTATCATGGGGAGGGGGGAGGACGGAGGGATTGCATTGGGGAGTTATACATGATATAAATGATGAATTGATGGGTGCTGACGAGTTGATGGGTGCAGCACACCAACATGGCATAAGTATACGTATGTAACAAACCTGCACGTTATGCACATGTACCCTAGAACTTAAAGTATAATAAAAAATAAAAAAAAGAAATAAGAAACAAAACAAAACAAAACAAAAAAGAAAACATACCTAACTCCCGTCATGAACAGTAATAGTTTTTCTCTTTTTTCTCTGGATTTATTTAAAACATTGTCCTATTTGAAACACTGAAGTATACTTACTTTCCTTTTCTTTTTCTTTCTCTGGTTGTTGAGGGCATCACCACAAGTGTCCCTCCTGCGGCCCTTTTATAGCCACATCCACTTTGATCTCACATACACCCCTATGTAGTAATCCCAGGCAATTGTTCTTTAGTTCTATAAACCTGTCATTTTCCGAAAATGTTGTGTAAATGGAATTTTACAGATTGCAATCATTTGGGATTGTTTTTTCACTACTCAGCATAATTTTCTGGAAGTTAATTACCTCTGTTAATCTTGGGCCCTCAGGATTCCCTGTGGTGCCTTTTCTGGGGATGTATTAGGACCTATCGCCTCACTGCAAAAGCTGGTCTTAACCAGTCTCATCTATTCTTCACTCATAAAACACAAGATTGTGTCTTAGAAGGTAGCTAGGAATATGGACATCAAAGCTAATTCATTCTAATATTTCCTGCATACCTGAAGGACAGGGAGAAAGACATCATTGTTGATTTGCTCAGAGTTCATTGTTTAGAGTTCAGTTTGTCATAGATAAGAATGCTGAATATTTATCTATTCAAGTAGAGACTACATAGTTACCTGAAAATTCACAAAGTAAAATAATTTCATTAACACTTTAGACATTTGCTAATAGAAGAGTCACACATACATTAAAATGTATATTTCCTTTATTACTGCATAGCAAAATAGTTTTAAGACCAAAAACCTAGTGACTTACATAATACTGTCTTGTCTACTTTCATGGTTCTGAATGCTGATAGGCTCAGCCTACTAGGGTTGTTGGTTCAATAAATGAACAACCTCAAGTCAACCAAATACATTCTCTTTTGAACACTTCCCTTCATTGTCTTCAGTGGCCAGCACTTGGTATTTGTTGAGTGAATTCAGGCATGTATCTGAGAATAAATGGCTGTTGAAGCAGAAAAGTCTTTCTACTGTAGACTGTCTCTGGGGTAGTCACAGTACATTAGTAAACTAGTGATATAAATGGAGAAGATGACTATTCCTATAAAGGTAAGTCCATGAGCTTTTCCTAACATTAAATATTTCTGTTCTATCATTAAATTGCATTGACTATACCACCCAAAGAAAAAACATGAATTTCATTATACTGTCTTTGTGTATATCTGTTAGTAAATACTTATTTACTTAGGAATCACTCACTAAAGCTGATGCCCAATCTTTATTGGAGGTGAAAAATTACTTAAACCATTTAAAAGACTCCTGGTCTCATAAATATTTGTCAAATACATCCTTGCTGACTGAGATTAGAAAGAAAAATAAATCAAAAAATAAGGCTACTTCTCTAAATTTAATAGTTATCTTCAACAAAATAGTATAAAAATCGCCAGTTTTTTTATTAATTTTCCTGTAGAACACTAGTTAATCTTTTTCCCTTCCGTCATCAAATCTGTTGAAAAAATACAACAAAAGTCACAAATTCTGGTGAAAATATACCTATATGCCAATGAAAATGTAAAAAAAAAAAATCAAATGGCAATAGAAATACTATCCGAGTTTCAAGAGCACAGGCAGAATTCTCCAATTATCTTCATCTTCACATGAAACATTTTGGTAATTTAAACTTAGAATTTAAACAGTAAAGACATTGCTTCCTCCAGGTTTTCTAAACCAATTAGTATATGAAATTTAAATCTTTCTTCACTTTCTAATCTTTGAAAATCTAATCAGGCAAATGTTTTTGTCCCAACATTATATTATCACATCAAAGAGATCTCATTGCCAGGTTTTCTACTATTCTAAGTTCAGTGACTTTTATATTAAACTTAAACAAAATGTTACTTGCATGAGTGATTTTTAAAGTATATATATGAACTGAAAAAATATGAAAGAACACTCAATTAGTATGAACAGAATTTGTGTATTATTTCTATAATTTATTGAATTTTTCAAGAAATGTTAAAATTAAGAAGTCAAATATCCTTTCTAATACTAACCATTTATTAAGCACTTTATATAATAGGTAAATTATATATTAAAAATATATAACAATTTTCTTATTGAGATACAAAGAGCTTATTATTGAAATATTGCTGACTCTATTTTGCAGATGAAAAAATTGAGACTCAGAGATTAAGTAACATCCTTGAGGCTACACAAGTATTCAATGATCATATCAAAATTTAAATCCCAGTCAGCTTAAATGTTGAAGCTTCTGACTTTGGGTGCTCTGCTTCATGAAGAGGTCTATAATGAAATGATGTGATTTAATTTAAAAGTGTGTAGACTGCCATTTGAGACTCTTCAATGCCAGAACAAAATTAGACACACTGTTCAACAGTTTTTTTCTGAGCAAATTTGACCGTGTTTTATAGTAGGAAAATTTTATTAAATGCTTATTATGGTTTGCTTTAATATTGATGTGATTCTGTTTAAAAATAGGTAATTTTCTTGTGTTTTAAAAGTCAACAAAAATGCATCTCAAAAATAAATGGTAATTATACAAGTAGATGGAATATGGGAAAATAACTCTTACACTGCTAGGACTTAACCCATGAATTGGTGGAATAGTTACTATTTAGTTTATATTTGATTTTTTGTTTTTGATATAGTATTCATTTATACTATAACTGTAATATAAATTATCACTTACTTTGGTGGACTTTGCAGTAAATAAACTTCTAGAGGAGACACTTCAAATTTAAATTTGAACTCTGACTTAAAGTCATCAGATAATTCACATTCCAGAAGCCTGCATTGATTGTTTGATGTCTTCAATATATTTTACATGAACTAAAATTTGATGTTGAGTTATTAGTGTTTTGTTATTATAATGTTTGGCATCTAAACATATTTTTAAACTTTGTAATATAATTGTGGAATTTCAAAATTGTACCCTTGAGCACTTCCTGTTTCAAACATAATGCCATTTCTTGATTACAATGATTTGAAAACTTCCCAAACTCTCAGAGTAAAACACAAAATTATTATTATGATTCAAAAGACCCTCCAGGACAAGTCTCCAGGATACCTTCTCAGCCCAATATGTTCTTCATGTCTGTAATCCAGCTATACATGTTTTTAGTTAATTACATAAACCTTCCAAGCACTTTCTTCCCTCAAGGTATCTGTGTGCATAATTTCTCTGATTAGAATTTTTTTTCACTGTATATGTAACTATGTAACTATTTCTTACCATACAACTCTCAGCCTCAACATAGAATTATTCTCACACAAAATTTCATATTCAGATGTTTATTCTGACTTTCACATCTCAATTGCACTTCATATCAAGTGCTTGATATGAAGGCCAGGCACAGTGGCTCACGGTGTAATCCCAGCACTTTGGTAGGCCAAGGAAGGAGGATCACTTGAGCCCAGGGATTCAAGGCCAGTCTGGGCAACATAAAGGTCCTGTCTCTACAAATAAGAAGAAAAGAAGAGAAGAAGAAGAATAAGAAGAGAAGAAGAAGAAGATTGGTGTGGTAGTGCAGGCCTGTAATCCCAGTTACTTGGGAGACTTAAGTGAACTAATCTCTTGAGCCTTGGAGGTCAAGGCTGTAGTGAGCTGTGATTGTGCCATTGCATCCAACCTAGGCAACAGAGAGGCACCCTGTATCAAACAAACAAAATGTGCCTGATATGAGCCAGTTATCCTTAATAGGGTAGAGATACAGCAGTGAACAAAATTGTCCAATATGCTTTATCTGTAGATTTGATCCTAGATACTGCATTTCACAGTGGCAAGTTCTTGTGATAATAAATTGGTAAGCTGATTCTCTTTTCGTAAATATTTTGATGGCACTACCCCAAGAGTCTTGATTGCTAATGATCTTAACCATAATGTAAGAAATTTACTGAGAGTAATTTGCTTAAAGAAAGTCATTTGTATAATTTATTATGTTATTAGTAGTCTTTCAAGGTAAAGACCATTTGATCTTGAAAGAAGAAGTTGGTTAATTTTACAATTACTGAGACCCGGAGGAAATAGTGAGATTCCTACGGTCGTATCTTCATACATATGAGATTCAGGTTTGCAGACACTGACTCTATGAACTTTCATTTTGTGAACTTCCTTTTGCTGTGTACTTAATTATTAAAGTAGTCATCTTTATAATTAGTCTTACAATTCACTCTATTATCATTACTGTGGTTATAAATAACACTTATTTAAACTACCTGTATATCATCTCTATGAAACTCTAGAGTTAATGAGTTCCATAAACTAATTGACAATTTTATCTGTTCCAAAAAGTGTCTCCTTCCTGCTTCTAAAGTGTGCATGTATGGATGTTGATAGAGATTGGTGGTATGGATGTTGATAGAGATCGGTGGAAGCAGAGACTAGGTTGCTATTTTTGTATGCTGAGACTTCATGAACCAAGTTTAGGCTCACATTCACTTTATCTATTTTATGAGATGAGACTTCACACTGATCCTATTTAAATTTTTATATTTATTGCTCTAAAATAACATTTTTAGACTATGAGCGTATCTATTCTGTAATCACTTTGATTTATTCTCTGAGCTTTTTTTTGTTCATATATACCTTTATGCAGGTGCGTTAACTACATACTAATTCAGTCTTAGGTACAGATTAATTAGTCTACTCATTTATTTATTCAACAGATATTCATTGGATGTTGACTACATACTTGACACTAGAGATTAAAATTCTTCAAAGATTATGACTTCAAAGAATTTGTATTTAATAGAGAAAACAGAAGAGTAAAAAAAAAAAAGAAACCTAAAAATGTCACAGTAGAGGAAAATACAGTGTGTTATGAAAGCATAATAATAGGACAAAATACAATTTTGCTTGGGAATGTTATAAAAGGGTTTCTGTAACAGGAGGAAACTGAGTCATGTCTTGAAGTGTGAACAGGAGTTAACCTTTTGAAGATATGAGAAAGTGTTTCCAGCAGAAGAAAGAGGATATCCTAAGGTATGAAGTTGTAACCACATTATAAGCCTCACCTTACAAAGTTTGCTTTGTAACTGGACCACAGAATGTATATCATTAAATAATTAATTAGAACTGGAAAGAAAGAATGAGTAAAAATTATAGACTTGTGAAAACTACCATAAGAAATTTTGATTTAATGAATCCAGTGGAAAACTTCCCTTTAGTTCCAGAGATTAAGTTGTACTTTCTGTAAAACCAGCAGCCATTCTACAGAAATGCTATCAACTTCCTGCCAATAACAACAATACCAACTAATATCTGTTTTCAACACAATAATGTACTATTTCATTTTACACAATGAGACATGTCTTAGCCTCTGCCCAAGTTAATCCATTTTTTGGACCTTTACTTTTTTTTCATAACTCCTAGTGACCTTGTTGCTTTCTGCAATACATCAACCCTTCCCAGCTACTGGATCATTCTCATCTCATCAAATTTACTACTTAACATAAACAAATAAGCAAATAAATAAATGTGAGAGAAGAAACAATCATTCTTGACAAAATTTTGACAGAAAAATATGGATAGAGTTCTTGGGATATGCACAACTGAAAATATTTATTGGTTCTCCTTTTCTGCCTGACAGCACGATGAGGGCATAAAGAAACTTTTAGCAAAGTTCAAAAGGCAGAATACAAGCTAAATAATACAACCTTATATATCGTGATGAATACTGTTGATAATTGATAATCATTACATTACCAATTTAACAGGTAATCGATAAATGTTACCCTCAATAATTTGGGCCAAAGTTCTGATTATATCCTTCTTAGAACACATGGACAATTTCAGAATTACATATCAAATAATAGAGTGGTGCTTATGTGTAAAATTCAGAGCTATAAATTATTAAACAGAAAAATGCAGTATTAATTCACTGTAAACTAAGGAAAGAAGAAAAGATAGTTTAAATGAGATGTTAATTCATTAGAAAATGAAAAATAAAATCATTTAAAAGTTTTAAATAAGTAACAAAGAACAGGAGAATACATATATAAGTATAATATGAATAAAAAAAGCAAACAGTTCTATTTCTGATTTTACTTAATGTTCAGTTGTGACAAAAATGGAATGCTGGTTTGAGCTTGGGTAAGAGGGAATTTTTCAGAGCAGATTATTTTCCTCCATTACGGAATGAAACCAAAGCCCAAGATTGAAATTGTGAGTAAGTATCCAATGTTCACAGACTAGAACTTCATAATTATAGTTATTATATATTGATATAAGTGACATATGTGATATATTACTTATATGATATATATCATATATTGTGATATACTATTGCATCATATATATTTATTTCATATATTTATATATCATACATATGAATATACATCAATATATGTATATCTATATATTCATGTATCTGATATAGCATATATATTCATATACAAGTGCATTATATATTATACACACATAAATGTATGTATTCATATATATGTGTATGTGTGTATATATGCACAAACATACATACTTTTCATTGCATTAAAATATGTAACATATACATTCTATCTTATTGTGGTAAATATATATAACCTAAAGTTTCCCTCTAAAAAAATGTTAAGTTTATAGTATTGTTAACTATATACTCATTGTTGAAAACAGATCTCTAGAACTCTTTCATCTTGCATGACTGAAATTCTGTATCCATTGGACAACACCCCATTTTCCCCTTTTGCACACGCCTGGCAATCAACATTCTATTTTCTATTTCTTTGAGTTTAAATACCTCAGATGTCTTATATAAGTAGAATCCTGCAATATTTGTCATTTTGTCATTGATTTATTTCACTTAATGTCTTCAAGTTTCTTCCATATTGTATCATCTATCAGCATCTCCTTCTTTTAAAGCTAAGTAATATTCCATTGAATGTATATGCCATATTTTCTTCATCCATTTGTTCTCAGATGGACATTTGTTTTGTTTCTAAACCTTGGCAATTATGAATAACACTGCAATGAATATGGCCATGCAAATATTTCTTCAAGATTCTGTGTTCAGTTATTTTGGAGGTATACCCAGAAATAGGATTGCTGAGTAATATAGTAGTTATCTTAATATGGTAATCTTCTAAGGAATCTCCATACACTCTTTGCATAGTAGCTACACCATTTTACAATGACATCAGCAGTGCACAAGGGATCCAATATCTCCATATCTTTTCCACAATTTTTTCCCTTTTTATTACAGAGGGCATCCTGATAATGTGAGGTAGTATCTCTTGGTGGTTTTGATTTGCATTTTTGTAATATTAGTGATGTTGCACATCTTTTCACATGCCTGTTGACTGTTTATCTTCTTTAAATGTCTAGTAATTTTTGAGTTTCTTTGTTATTGATTTGTGTTTCTTATATATAATAGACATTAACCCTGTATCTGATATATGGTTTGCAAATATTTTCTTCTATTTTATGATTATCCTTTTAACTCTCTTGTTTCTTTTGCTATGCAGAAGTTTTAAAATTTGATATAATCACATTTGTCTGTTTTTGTTTTGCTTGTGCTTTTGGTATCATACCAAAAAAAAATAATCACCCATTCTAATGTCATAAATTATTTTCCCTTTGTTTTCTCGTAGGAGTTTTATAGTCCAGGTCTTACACTTAGGCCTTTAATTCATTTTTAATTTGTATATACAGAGTCAGATAAAGGTACATCTTCATTCTTTTCCATTGTGTATATCTAGTTTTAACACCATTTGTTGACAAGACTATCCTTTCCCCATCGCGTCATTGTAGCACTGTTGTCAAAAATCATTTGACCATTTGAGTGAAGGTTAAGTTTCGGGCTCTCTAACCTGTTCCACTGATGGATGGTCTTTATGCCAGCATCACACTATTATGATGGCTATCACTTTGCAATCTATTTTAAGCCAGGCAGTGTGGGGGCCTGAAGCTTTGCTCTTTCTCAAGATTGTTACTGCTAGGTAGAGTTCCTGAAGATTCCATATCAAGTTTTGGATATTTGTCCTATTTCTGGAAAAACTGCCATTGGGATTTTGATATGGATTGCACTGAATCTGTAGATTCGTTTAGGTAATATGGACATTTTAACAATATTATTAATCTATAAACACAAGATATCTTTTTATTATTTTTCATTATTTAATTTCTTTCAGCATTGTTTATAGTTTTCAGTACACAAATCTCTCACCCGCTCAATTTTATTCCTCAGTATTTTATTAGTTTTGATACTATTCTAAATTAGTTTTCTAAAATTATTTTCAGATGGCTTTATACTGGTGTATGTAAATGTAATTTATTTTGGATGTTGATTTTATATGAAGCAACTTTATAACATTTCTTAGTTCTAACTGTATTTTGCATGAAATACTTTGGATGTTCCACATACAAAATCATGTCATCTATAAGAATAGATAATTGTACTTCTTCCTCTGCAATTTGGCTAAGCCTACTCTTTATTTTTACTAACTAATGGCTTTGACTAGGACCTCTACTACAATGATAAATACAAGTGGCAAGAGTGTGATTCTTTTCCTGTTCTTGGTCTTTAAAAGCTTTTATTATTTTTACCGTTGGGTATAATGCCGGCTATGAGCTTTTCATATATAACTTTTATTATTTTGAAGTAATTTTCTTCTATTTCTAGTATGTTGAGTGTTTTTTTAATCATAAAAGTGTTGAATTTTGAAAAATATGTTTTCCGTATTAATTGTCATTTTTGTTCTTTTTTCTTTTAATGTAGTAAATTGAACCCGCTGATTTTCATATGCTGAAACATCCTGCCATCCCATTGGTAAATCCCATCTGGACATAGTATATCATGCTTTTAATGTGCTATCGGATTTGGTTTGCTCTTATTCTTTTTTTTTTTTTTAATTACACTTTAAGTTCTAGGGTACATGTGCATAACGTTTATATCATGTATAACTCCCCAATGCAATCCCTCCCTCCTCCCCCCTCCCCCTGATAGGCCCCAGTGTGTGATGTTCACCTTCCCGAGTCCAAGTGATCTCATTGTTCAGTTCCCACCTATGAGTGAGAACATGCGGTGTTTGGTTTTCTCTTCTTGTGATAGTTTGCTAAGAATGATGGTTTCCAGCTGCATCCATGTCCCTACAAAGGACGCAAACTCATCCTTTTTGATGGCTGCATAGTATTCCATGGTATATATGTGCCACATTTTCTTAATCCAGTCTGTCACAGATGGACATTTGGGTTGATTCCAGGTCTTTGCTATTGTGAATAGTGCCGCAATAAACATACGTGTGCATGTGTCTTTGTAGTAGAGTAATTTATAATCCTTTGGGTATATACTCAGTACTGGGATGGCTGGGTCATATGGTACATCTAGTTCTAGATCCTTGAGGAATTGCCATACTGTTTTCCATAATGGTTGAACTAGTTTACAATCCCACCAACAGTGTAAAAGTGTTCCTATTTCTCCACATCCTCTCCAACATCTGTTGTTTCCTGACTTCTTAATGATTGCCATTCTAACTGGTGTGAGATGGTATCTCATTGTGGTTTTGATTTGCATTTCTCTGATGGCGAGTGATGATGAGCATTTTTTCATGTGTGTTGGCTGTATGGATGTCTTCTTTTGAGAAATGTCTGTTCATATCCTTTCCCCACTTTTTGATGGGGTTGTTTTTTTCTTGTATATTTGTTTGAGTTCTTTGTAGATTCTGGATATTAGCCCTTTGTCAGATGAGTAGGTTGCAAAAATTTTCTCCCATTCTGTAGGTTGCCTGTTCACTCTGATGGTAGTTTCCTTTGCTGTGCAGAAGCTCTTTAGTTTAATTAGATCCCATTGTCAATTTTGGCTTTTGCTGCCGTTGCTTTTGGTGTTTTAGACATGAAGTCCTTGCCCATGCCTATGTCCTGAATGGTACTACCTAGATTTTCTTCTAGGGTTTTTATGGTATTAGGTCTAACATTTAAGTCTCTAATCCATCTTGAATTAATTTTCGTATAAGGGGTAAGGAAAGGATCCAGTTTCAGCTTTCTACTTATGGCTAGCCAATTTTCCCAGCACCACTTATTAAATAGGGAATCCTTTCCCCATTTCTTGTTTCTCTCAGGTTTGTCAAAGATCAGATGGCTGTAGATGTGTGGTATTATTTCTGAGGACTCTGTTCTGTTGCATTGGTCTATTTCTCAGTACCATGCTGTTTTGGTTACTGTAGCCTTGTAGTATAGTTTGAAGTCAGGTAGCGTGATGCCTCCAGCTTTGTCCTTTTGACCTAGGATTGTCTTGGCAATGCGGGCTCTTTTTTGGTTCCATATGAACTTTAAAGCAGTTTTTTCCAATTCTGTGAAGAAAGTCATTGGTAGCTTGATGGGGATGGCATTGAATCTATAAATAACCTTGGGCAGTATGGCCATTTTCACGATATTGATTCTTCCTATCCATGAGCATGGTATGTTCTTCCATTTGTTTGTGTCCTCTTTGATTTCACTGAGCAGTGGTTTGTAGTTCTCCTTGAAGAGGTCCTTTACATCCCTTGTAAGCTGGATTCCTAGGTATTTTATTCTCTTTGAAGCAATTGTGAATGGAAGTTGATTCCTGATTTGGCTCTCTGCTTGTCTGTTACTGGTGTATAAGAATGCTTGTGATTTTTGCACATTAATTTTGTATCCTGAGACTTTGCTGAAGTTGCTTATCAGCTTAAGGAGATTTTGGGCTGAGACGATGGGGTTTTCTAAATATACAATCATGTCATCTGCAAACAGGGACAATTTGACTTCTTCTTTTCCTAACTGGATACCCTTGATTTCTTTCCCTTGCCTGATTGCCCTAGCTAGAACTTCCAAAACTATGTTGAATAGGAATGGTGAGAGAGGGCATCCCTGTCTTGTGCCAGTTTTCAAAGGGAATTTTTCCAGTTTTTGCCCATTCAGTATGATATTAGCTGTGGGTTTGTCGTAAATAGCTCTTATTATTTTGAGGTACGTTCCATCAATACCGAATTTATTGAGCGTTTTTAGCATAAAGGGCTGTTGAATTTTGATTGAGATAATCATGTGGTTCTTGTCTTTGGTTCTGTTTATGTGCTGGATTACGTTTATTGATTTGCGAATGTTGAACCAGCCTTGCATCCCAGGGATGAAGCCCACTTGATCATGGTGGATAAGCTTTTTGATGTGCTGCTGAATCCGGTTTGCCAGTATTTTATTGAGAATTTTTGCATCGAAGTTCATCAGGGATATTGGTCTAAAATTCTCTTTTTTTGTTGTGTCTCTGCCAGGCTTTGGTATCAGGATGATGTTGGCCTCATAAAATGAGTTAGGGAGGATTCCCTCTTTTTCTATTGATTGGAATAGTTTCAGAAGGAATGGTACCAGCTCCTCCTTGTACCTCTGGTACAATTCAACTGTGAATCCATCTGGTCCTGGACTTTTGTTCGTGGGTAGGCTATTAATTGTTGCCTCAATTTCAGAGCCTGCTATTGGTCTATTCAGGGATTCAACTTCTTCCTGGTTCAGTCTTGGGAGAGTGTAAGTGTCCAGGAAATTATCCATTTCTTCTAGATTTTCTAGTTGATTTGCGTAGAGGCATTTATAGTATTCTCTGATGGTTGTTTGTATTTCTGTGGGGTCGGTGGTGATATCCCCTTTATCATTTTTTATTGCGTCTATTTGATTCCTCTCTCTTTTCTTCTTTATTAGTCTTGCTAGCGGTCTGTCAATTTTGTTGATCTTTTCAAAAAACCAACTCTGGATTCATTGATTTTTTGGAGGGTTTTTTGTGTCTCTATCTCCTTCAGTTCTGCCCTGATCTTAGTTATTTCTTGCCTTCTGCTAGCTTTTGAATGTGTTTGCTCTTGCCTCTCTAGTTCTTTTAATTGTGATGTTAGAGTGTCAATTTTAGATCTTTCCTGCTTTCTCTTGTGGGCATTTAGTGCTATAAATTTCCCTCTACACACTGCTTTAAATGTGTCCCAGACATTCTGGTGTGTTGTATCTTTGTTCTCATTGGTTTCAAAGAACATCTTTATTTCCTTTATTTCTGCTTTCACTTCGTTATGTACCCAGTAGTCATTCAGGAGCAGGTTGTTCAGTTTCCATGTAGTTGAGCGGTTTGGATTGAGTTTCTTAGTCCTGAGTTCTAGTTTGATTGCACTGTGGTCTGAGAGACAGTTTGTTATAATTTCTGTTCTTGTACATTTGCTGAGGAGTGCTTTACTTCCAATTATGTGGTCAATTTTGGAATAGGTGCGATGTGGTGCTGAGAAGAATGTATATTCTGTTGATTTGGGGTGGAGAGTTCTATAGATGTCTATTAGGTCCACTTGGTGCAGAGATGAGTTCAATTCCTGGATATCCTTGTTAACTTTCTGTCTCGTTGATCTGTCTAATGTTGACAGTGGAGTGTTGAAGTCTCCCATTATATTGTATGGGAGTCTAAGTCTCTTTGTAGGTCTCTAAGGACTTGCTTTATGAATCTGGGTGCTCCTGTATTGGGTGCATATATATTTAGGAGAGTTAGCTCTTCCTGTTGAATTGATCCCTTTACCATTATGTAATGGCCTTCTTTGTCTCTTTTGATCTTTGATGGTTTAAAGTCTGTTTTATCAGAGACTAGGATTGCAACCCCTGCTTTTTTTTGTTCTCCATTTGCTTGGTAGATCTTCCTCCATCCCTTTATTTTGAGCCTATGTATGTCTCTGCATGTGAGATGGGTCTCCTGAATACAGCAGACTGATGGGTCTTGACTCTTGATCCAGTTTGCCAGTCTGTGTCTTTTAATTGGAGCATTTAGTCCATTGACATTTAAGGTTAATATTGTTATGTGTGAACTTGATCCTGTCATTATGATATTAACTGGTTATTTTGCTCATTAGTTGATGCAGTTTCTTCCTAGTCTCGATGGTCTTTACATTTTGGCATGTTTTTGCAATGGCTGGTACCGATTGTCCCTTTCCATGTTTAGGGCTTCCTTCAGGGTCTCTTGTAAGGCAGGCCTGGTGGTGACAAAATCTCTAAGCATTTGCTTATCTGTAAAGGATTTTATTTCTCCTTCACTGATGAAACTTAGTTTGGCTGGATATGAAATTCTGGGTTGAAAATTCTTTCTTTAAGAACGTTGAATATTGGCCCCCACTCTCCTCTGGCTTGTAGAGTTTCTGCCGAGAGATCTGCTGTTAGCTGATGGGCTTCCTTTGTGGTAACCCGACCTTTCTCTCTGGCTGCCCTTAAGATTTTTTCCTTCATTTCAACTTTGGTGAATCTGGCAATTATGTGTCTTGGAGTTGCTCTTCTGGAGGAGTATCTTTGTGGCGTTCTCTGTATTTCCTGAATTTGTATGTTGGCCTGCCCTACTAGGTTGGGGAAGTTCTCCTGGATGATACCCTGAAGAGTGTTTTCCAACTTGGTTCCATTTTCCCCGTCACTTTCAGGCACTCCAATCAGACATAGATTTGGTCTTTTTACATAATCCCATACTTCTTGCAGGCTTTGTTCATTTCTTTTTCTTCTTTTTTCTTTTGGTTTCTCTTCTCGCTTCATTTCATTCATTTGATCCTCAATCGCTGATACTCTTTCTTCCAGTTGATCGAGTCGGTTACTGAAGCTTGTGCATTTGTCACGTATTTCTTGTGTCATGGTTTTCATCTCTGTCATTTCGTTTATGATCTTCTCTGTATTAATTAGTCTAGCTGTCAATTCTTCCACTCTTTTTTCAAGATTTTTAGTTTCTTTGCGCTGGGTACGTAATTCCTCCTTTAGCTCTGAGAAGTTTGGTGGACTGAAGCCTTCTTCTCTCATCTCGTCAAAGTCATTCTCTGACCAGCTTTGATCCGTTGCTGGCGATGGGCTGCGCTCCTTTGCAGGGGGAGATGCGCTCTTATTTTTTGAATTTCCAGCTTTTCTGCCCTGCTTCTTCCCCATCTTTGTGGTTTTATCTGTCTCTGGTCTTTGATGACGGTGACGTACTGATGGGGTTTTGGTATAGATGTCCTTCCTGTTTGATAGTTTTCCGTCTGACAGTCAGAAGGACTGTCTGTTGGTCTGTTGGAGATTGCTTGAGGTCCACTCCAGACCCTGTTTGCCTGGGTATCAGCAGCAGAGGTTGCAGAAGATAGAATATTGCTGAACAGCGAGTGTACCTGTCTGATTCTTCCTTTGGAAGTTTCCTCTCAGGGATGACTCCACCCTGTGAGGTGTGGGATGTCAGACTGCCCCTAGTGGGGGATGTCTCCCAGCTAGGCTACTCAGGGGTCAGGGACCCACCTGAGCAGGCAGTCTGTCCGTTCTCAGATCTCAACCTCCGCGTTGGGAGATCCACGGCTCTCCCCAAAGCTGTCAGACAGAGTCGTTCGCGTCTGCACCGCCGCCGCTGCTTCCCCTATTGCACCTCAGCTGTGGGCTGTCCCCAGAGTTGGAGTCTACAGAGACAGGCAGGCTTCCTTGAGCTGCTGTGAGCTCCACCCAGTTCGAGCTTCCCAGCGTCTTTGTTTACCTACTTAAGCCTCAGCAATGGCGGGCGCCCCTCCCCCAGCCTCGCTGCTGCCTGGCGGATAGATCGCCGCAGACTGCTGTGTTAGCAGTGAGGGAGGCTCCGTGGGCGTGGGACCCTCCCGGCCAGGTGTGGGATATATTCTCCTGGTGTGCCTGTTTCCTTAAAGCGCAGTATTGGGGTGGGAGTTACCCGATTTTTCAGGTGTTGTGTGTCTCACTTCCCCTGGCTAGGAAAACGGATTTCCTTCCCCCTTGCGCTTCCAGGTGAGGCGATGCCTCGCCCTGCTTCAGCTCACGCTGGTCAGGCTGCAGCAGCTGACCAGCACCGATTGTCTGGCACTCCCTAGAGAGATGACCCCAGTACCTCAGTTGAAAATGCAGAAATCACCGGTCTTCTGTGTCACTAGCGCTGGGAGTTGGAGACTGGAGCTGTTCCTATTCGGCCATCTTGCTCCGCCCCGCTCTTATTCTTTTGAAGCTTTTGCATCAATATTCACCAGGGTTATTAGTCTGGATTTTTAAATAGTATCTTTGTCTGGCTTAAGTATCAGGGTAATGTTGGACTCATAGAATTAATGTAAAAGTGTTCCTTTCTATTCATTTATTTGAAAGGGTTTCAGGAGGACTTGTGCTGATTCTTATTTAAATGTTTGGTAAAATTCTCCAGCAAAGCTATTTGGTCCTGATGTTTCCTTCGCTAGAAGGTTTGATAATTGATTTCATCTCCTTACTTGTTATTGGTATGTTAAGTTTTTCCACTTATTTACGATGTACTCAGTAGACTGTATGTTTCTAGGAATTTATTTCTTTCTAAATTATTCAATTTGTTGGCATATATCATTTGTACTAGTCTCAAAATAATTTTTATATCTGTGGCATCAGTTGTAATGTCTCCCTTTTCACTTCTGATTTTAATTATCTGAGTCATCTCTTTTCTTTGTCTAGCTACGCATTTGCAGGTTTTGTTGAACCTTTAAATAAAACAACTCTTTGTTGTTGTTGTTTTTATTTTCCAAGATGAGGAAATAGAGGCTTTTCTTGTGTCTTGGCCACTTGGAAATAGCAAAATAGTGCAAAAAGATTAATTATCTAAACTTTAATCCAAGAAGGAAAATGAGAATCCACCAGAATAATGAAGGTCACCCCAGACCCTGGGGAGGAGAATGCTGACAAACAGCCCCTGTTACAGCATCTGCCTGAAATAAATGAGTGAAGCTCTAGTACGTGAGAGAGGCAGAGAGCCTCCCTCTGGGACTCACCTTTCTATTGGGGATCCAAACAACCTAGATTAGGGAAAAGAACTTTGTCTAGCCACATTGGCTGCAGCCCACTCTTATCTCTGAGTACCATCTACTGGCTTTTAGGTCAAACTGTACATCTCTATATAAAACTTGCTGAATGAAGTACTTAAGTATTTAGAAGCAAAGACAAAAGATGCTACCAAACACTGTCTATAATCACAGTCCCTATGGAGAGGGAAAATGGAAATGAAAAGAAAAAAGATAATATCATAAGATCCTAACCTAATGAAAACAATTACAATAATTAGAAGTGTCGGCGCCCTAGATGAGAAGGAATCAGCACAAGAATTCTGGCACCATAAAAATTCTAAATGTAGTGACACTACTAAGGGATCACGTGAGCTCTCCAGAAATAGTCCGCAACCAAGACGGAAAGGCAAAAATGACAGACAAAGAATTCAAAGCATGGATTGTAAGGAAGATTAATGAGCTTCAAGACAAGTTTGAAAATCAAAACACAAAAAAACTTCCAAATGAATCCAGGAAATGAAGAAAGATAGCATCTTAAAAATAAATCAGAACTTCAGGAATTGAAAAACTCACTTAAGGAATTTCAAAATGCAATTGCAAGCTTTATAAAGAGACTGGACTAAGCAGAGGAAAAAATTTCTAATCTTTAAGAACAGTCATTCAAATTAACCTAGGCAGACAAAACTAAAGAGAAAGGAATTTAAAAATGAACAAAATCTTTGGAAAAATATGGGATTATGTAAAGTGACTAAACCTATGTTGTACTGGCATTCCTGAGAGAGAAGGAGAAAGAGTAAACAACCTGGAAAACATATTTGAGGGAATAATTCAAGAAAATGTTTCTGGTCTTGCTAGAAACATAGACATCCAGATACAAGGAACTAGATAAAATAACACCTGTGCAATACTGCCCAAAATGAGTATTACCAAGCATTTAGTCACCAAACTGTCTAAGGTCAATGATGAAGAAAAAAATCTTAAAGATAGCTAGAGAAAAAAGATTACATACAAAGGGAACATGATCTGGCTAGCAGCAAACTTTTCAGTAGCAACCTTATAAGGCAGAAGAAATTAGGGGCATATTTTTAGCATTAATAAAGAAAAGAAATTCCAACCATGAATTTCATAGCATACCAAATTAAGCTTCAGAAATGGAGAAACAAAGACTTTTCCAAACAGAAAGCACTAAAGTAATTTGTTACCACTAGACCAGGCTTACAAGAGATACTTGGGAGTTCTAAACGTGGAAACAAAATAAAGACACCTGCTACTACAGAAACAAACTTAAGTACATAACCGACAGACATTATGAAGGAAGCAGACAATAGAAACTACAAAGCAATGAGCTAATAAGTTTATTATACTATCAAAATCTCACATATAAACAAACCTTGACCGTAACTAGCTTAAATGCCACCCATTTAAAAGGCACAGTATTTCAAGTGAAATTAAAAAAATGTAAAAAAAGACACATCAATCTGCTGTCTTTAAGAGACCCATCTCACATGTAATGACACACCCATAGGCTCAAAGTAAAGGGTTGGAAGAATATCACCACACAAATGGAAAACAAACAACAACAAGAAGAAGCAGAGGTCACTATTCTTATATCAGATAAAAGAGACTTTAAACCAACAAGTGTAAAAATGAACAAAGGACATTACATAATGATGGGTTCGATTCAACAAAAGACTTAACTATTCTAAATGTATATGCAATAACATTAGAGGACCCAGATTCACAAAATAGCTACTTTTCAATGTACAAGAAAACAGACAGCCAGAAAATAATAGTGAGGAGTTAAAAAAAACAAAAAACAAAAAACAAAAAACACTGACAATGTTAGAGAGATCTCAAGGTGGAAAACTAACAAGGAAATTCTGAATTGAAATTTGACATTTGACTAATTGAACCTAATAGACATGTACAGAACATTCCATGCATCAATCACATAATATATATTCTTCTGAACATGGTACATACTTCACGACTAATAACATGCTCAGCAATTAAACAAGTCTCAATAAATATTTTAAAAAATATTTAATGGCAAACATACTCTTAGACCACAGTGGCAGAAAAACAGAAATCAATACCAGGAAGATCTCCCACAACCACAAAATCACCTGGATATTAAACAACCTGCTTCTAAGCGACTGTTGGGTAAACAACAAAATGAAGGAAGATATAAAAAAAGTGCTTTCAAATAAAGGAAAATAGAAATACATAGAAATACAACATACCCAAATCTCTGGGATGCAGTAAAATCAGTGTTAAAAGTTTATAGTCTACATAACTAACTCTACAAGTTCGAAAGAACTTAAAGTAATGATCTAACAATCACACCTAAATCAACTCCAAAGCTAGCAGGATAAAAGATGTAACTAAAATACAAGTGAAATTAAACAAAATTGAGACAAAAAAATCAAAAAAGAAATTGATGGAACCAAAGGTTGTTCCTTCCAAAGAAAAGACAAGACCAATAAACCCATAGCTAGATCAACAAAGAAAAATAAATAAATAAAAGATAAGATCCAAATAAGCAAAATCAGGAATGACAAATTGGTATTACAATTAATACCACAGAAATATACAAAAAAAATCAGAGATAAATGTGAATACTTCTATGCACACAAACTAGAAAATCTAGAGAAAATAGAAAAATGCTAGCAAGACATAAACTGCCAATATTGAATTAGGAAGAAATTGGAACCATGAGCAAATTAATGTTGAGTTCTGAAACTGAATCAGTAATAAAAAAACCTACTAACAAACACAAAAAGTCCCAGATTAGATGGATTCCTAGTTGAATTCTACCAATTCAGCTGGAGAGCTGGTACCAATTATACTGAAACTATTTGAAAAATTCAAGGTGGAGGGATTCCTCCTTAACTCATTCTGTGAAGCCAGCATCACCACAAATGACAAAAATACAATGAAAAGAGAAAACTACAGGCCAAGCCAATGTCCCTGATGAACATGTACACAAAAATCCTAAACAAAATATCAGCCAACTGAATCTAGTAGCACATCAAAAAGTTAATTCACCAGGATCAAGTAGGCTCATTCCTGGAATACAAAGTTGGTTCAATATGTAAAAATCAATAAATGTGATTCATCCTATAAAAAATAATTAAAAATAAAAATCATAGAATCATTTTAGTAGATGCAGAAAAAGCCTTTGATAAAACCCAGAGTCCCTACATGATAAAAATGATCCACAAACTTGACATTGAAGAAACATACCTCCAAAAAATAAGAGTTATGTATGATGAATCCACAGCCAACATCATACTAAATGAACAAAAGCTGGAAACATTCCCCTTGAGAACTGGAAAAGACAAGGATGCCCACTCTCATCACTCCTATAAAACATACTACAGGAAGCCTTTGCCAGAACAATCAATGAAGAAAATGAAAGGCATCCAAATAGAAGAAGAAGAAATCAAAATATCTCTCTTCAAAGAGGATATGATTCCCTAGAAAATCCTAAACACTCCATCAAATGACTCCTGTAATTTGAAAATGACCTCAGTAATCAGGGTACAAAATTAGTGTACAAGATTCAGCAGCATTTCTATACATTAATAATGTTGAAACTGTGAGTCAAATTGAGAGGTGAGGCCAGCTGGACTTCCTGGGTTGAGTGGGGATTTGGGGAACTTTCCTGTCTTACAAGAGGATTATAAAACGCACCAATTAGTGCTCTGTAAAACACACCAATCAGTGCTCTGTAAAACATATCAATCAGCACGACTCTAAAGTAGCCAATCGTGGGGAGGATTGAAAAAGGGCACTCTGATATGACAGAAATGGAACATGGGAGGGGACGATAAGGGAATAAAAACCACCCCAGACAGCAGCAGCAACCCACTCAGCTCCCCTTCCATGCTGTGGAAGTTTTGTCCTTTTACTCTTCAGAATAAACCTTGCTACCACTCACTCTTTGGCTCTGTGCCATCTTTAAGAGTTGTAACACTGACCGTGAAGGTCGACGGCTTCATCCTTGAAGTCAGCGAGACCACAAACCCACCGGCAGGAAGCAACTCCAGACACATCTTGGGGGCTCATTCAGGATCTTGCCACGTGGTGAGTACCATTGGACGCCTTTCACTTGCTTTCTGTCCTATTTTTCCTTAGAATTCGGGGGCTAAACACCAGGCACCTGTCAGCCACTTAAAAGTGACTAGTGCAGGTATTGTACTAAAGACACAGATGTCAGGCTTTCTGGGAAAGGGCTCTCTAACAACCCCTGACTCTTCACAGTCAGGAGCATTGGTTTGCCTTGAACCAGCTTCTTCTTTTCCTGTACTTCCGGGCTGAGCTAAGGGTTGACAGAGAAGAAAGCCATTCAGTTCCAGGGTCCCAACAAAATGTTGGTCAATCCTGCAGCCATGAGCGGAGCTCTCAAAGTTACATCGCCCAAGCGAGACTCACCCATCTATCCTGACCCTTTCCTCCTGGATCCTAGCACATGTCAGACAAACTTCCTCCCACCCCTCTTCTCCAAGGCTAGTCCCACTTATAAAAACCACTCCCTGTCCCTGGTGCTCTTCTAGTTTCTCCTATTTCTAATATGAATTTTGGGACTCTGTTCCCTTCTTTAAGCACCTGGGCTCATCAATCAGAAAGACGTAATTCTTGCCTGAAGCCCCATCAAATGGTGGAAATATCTGGCATTTTAGGATCCCTCCTCAGAGTAGCAGGCCTAACAAAGGGTATTCTTGAAGCTAGCATATGGGGAGCCTCAGAAATTACAGACTCCAAAATTTGGGGGATTATCCTTCCTATTCATATGATTAGAAGTGAGAAAAAAAAGGCATCACTCTTCCAACCCTGGAGATGCCTTCATTCCCTCAGGATATGGCCCTCCACTGCCTTTTAAGGTATATCATCTTTATAGGACAAGGGAAGGTCCCAATACCAATGGGAGAAAACACTTAGGACTCTAACAGGTTTTCGAGAATGTGTCACTAAGGGCCACTAAATCTGACCTTCCTCGGTCTTCTTTGTGGTGTAAGAGGAAAACAAGTGTTTCTGCCGCTGCTTTGGTGAGTACAACTATTCCAAACATTAGGGTCCAGGGACCATTGTGGGTTCTTGGGTGGGAGAAAAGCAAACAAAGAACAGTCCAAAACCGTGGGTGTTTTTTTATTCAACAAGCTCACCCTTGAAATGCATCCTAAGCCATTGGAACCAATTTGACCCAGAAACCCTAAAAAAGAAGTGGCTTATTATTTTCTGCACTGTGGCCTGGCCCCAATACTCTCTCTCTGATGAGGAAAAATGGCCACCTGAGGGTAGTATAAATTAGAATACTATCTTGCAGCTTGACCTTTTATGTAAGAGGAAAGGTAAATGGAGTGAAATACCTTATGTCCAAGCTTTCTTTTCATTGAAGGATAATCCACAACTATGCAAAGCTTGCAATTTACATTCTACAGGAGGACCTCCTAGCTTACCTCCATGTCCTAGCCTCCCTACAACTCCCCTTCCTATTAATGATGAGCCTCCTCTAATCTCCCCCACCAAGAAGAAAATGAGCAAAGAAATCTCCAAGGGACCACAAAACCCCCCAGGGTATCAGTTATGTCCCCTTCAAGTTGTAGGAGGAGGGGAATTTGGCCCAATTTGGACACATGTCCCCTTCTCTCTCTCTAATTTAAAGCAGATCAAGGTAGACCAGGGGAAGTTTGCAGATGATCCTGATAGGTATGTAGATGTTCCACAGGGTCTAGGGCAAACCTTCAACCTCATGTGGAGAGATGTTATGCTATTGTTAGATGAGCCTACCAAGAGGAACAGGCCGAAAATGAAAAGCGAGATAAGAGAAAAGCAACAGCCTTAGTCATGGCCCTCAGATAAACAAACCTTGGTGGTTCAGAGAGGACAGAAAACAGAGCAGGCCAATCACCTGGTAGGGCTTGTTATCAGTGTGATTTGCAAGGACAGCTTAAAAAAGATTGTCCAATGAGAAACAAGCTGCCCCCTGGCCCATGTCCACTATGCCAAGGCTATCACTGGAAGGTGTACTGCCCCAGAGGACAAAGGTTCTCAGCCAGAAGCCCCCAACCAGGTGATCCAACACTTGCCCAGGGATTGAGCATGCCCTGGGCAAGTGGCAGCTCCTGTCATCACCCTCACTCAGCCCTGGGTAAGTTTAATCATTGAGGGCCAGTAAATTGACTTCTTCCTGGACACTGGTGTGACATTCTCAGTGTTAATCTCCTGCCCTGGACGGCTGTCCTCAAAATCTGTTACCATCTGAGGAATCCTGGGACAGCACGTAACCGTAACCAGGTATTTCTCCCACCCCCTCAGTTGTAATTGGGAGAGTTTGCTCTTTTCACCTGCCTTTTTTTATTATGCCTGAAAGTCCCACGTCTTTATTAGGGAGGGATATATTAGTCAAGGCTGGAGCTATTATCTACATGAATATGGGGAACAAGTTATCCATTTGTTGTTCTCTACTTGAAGAAGGACTCAACACTGAAGTCTGGGAATTGGAAGGACAATTTGGAAGGACAAAAAATGCCTGCCCAGTCCAAATCAGGCTAAAAAGACCCTACCACTTTTCCTTATCAAAGGCAATGTCCCTTAAGGCCTGAAGCTCATAAAGGATTACAGAATGTTGTTAGACATTTAAAAGGTCAAGGCTTAGTAAGAAAATGCAGCAGTCCCTGCAACACCCCAATTTTAGGAGTACAAAAACCAAGTGGTCAGTAGAGACTAGTGCAAGATCTAAGACTCATCAATGAAGCAGTAATTCCTCTATATCTAGCTGTACCCAACCCATATACCATGCTCTCTCAAATACCAGAGGAAGGAGGATGGTTCACTGTTCTGGACCTCAAGGATGCCTTCTTCTGCACTCCCCTGCACTCTGATTCCCAGTTTCTCTTTGCCTTTGAGGATCCCACAGACTACACCTCCCAACTTACATGGACCATCTTGCCTCAAGGGTTTAGGGATAGGACTCATCTGTTTGGTTAGGCACTGGCCTAAGATTTGGCCACTTCTCAAGTCCAGGCACTCTGGTCCTTCAGTATGTGGATGATTTACTTTTGGCTACCAGTTCGGAAGCCTCATGCTAGGAGGCTCCTATAGATCTCTTGAACTTTCTAGCTAATCAAGGGTAAAATTCGTCTAAATCAAAGGCCCACCTCTGCCTACAACAACTCAAATATCTAGGCCTAATCTTAGCCAGAGGAACCAGGGCCCTCAGCAAAGAATGAATACAGCCTATATTGACCTGTCCTCACCCTAAGACATTAAAATAGTTCCGGGGGTCCTTGGGATCACTGGCTTTTGCCAACTATGGATCCCCGGATACAGCGAGATGGCTAGGCCACTCTATACTCTAATCAAGGAGACCCAGAGGGTAAATATTCATCTAGTAGAATGGGAACCAGAGGCAGAAACAGCCTTCAAAACCTTAAAGCAGGCCCTAGTACAAGCTCTAGCCTTAAGCCTTCCCACAGGACAAAATTTCCCTTTATACGTCACAGAGAGAGTGGGACTAGCTCTTGGAGTCCTTACTCAAACTCGAGGGATAAGCCCACAACCAATGGCATACCTAAGTAAGGAAATTTATGTAGTAGCAAAAGGCTGGCCCCACTGTTTATTGGTAGTTGTGGCGGTGGCCATCTTGGTATCAGAGGCCATCAAAATAATACAAGGAAAGGATCTCACCTTTTGGACTACTCATGGTATAAGTGGCATATTAGGTGCTGAAGGAAATTTATGGCTATCACACAACCACCTGCTTAGATACCAGGCACTACTCCTTGAGGGACCATTGCTTCAAATACACATATGTGCAGCCCTCAACCTTGCTACTTTTCTCCCAGAGGATGGGGAACCAATTGAGCATGACTGCCAACAAATTGTAACCCAGACTTATGCTGCCTAAGAGGATCTCTTAGAAGTCCTCTCAGCTAATCATGACCTTAACCTGTATACTGATGGAAGTTCATTTGTGGAGAATGGGATACGCAGGGCAGGTTATGCCATAGTTAGTGATGTAACAGTACTTGAAAGTAAGCCTCTTCCTCTGGGGACCAGTGGCCAGTTAGCAGAACTAGTGACACTTACCTGAGTCTTAGAACTGGCAAAGGAAAAAAGAATAAATGTGTATACAGACAGTATGTATGCTTATCTAATCCTGCATGACCATGCTGCAATATGGAAAGAAAGGGAGTTCCTAACCTCTTGGAGAATCCCCATTAAATACCACGAGGAAATCATGGAATTATTGCACGCAGTGCAAAAACCCAAAGAGGTGACAGTCTTACACTGATGAAACCATCAAAAAAGAAGGAGGAGAAAAGGTAGAAGGAAACCATCAGGCAGCCGCTGAGGCCAAAATTGCTGCCAGGTGGAACATCCCATTAGAAATACCTATAGAAGCATCCTTGGTACGGAACAACCCTCTCCAAGAGATTAAGCCCCAGTATTCCCTGACTGAAACAGAATGGGACTTTCATGGGGGCACCGTTTTCTCCCCACGGGGTGGTTAACAACAGAAGAGAGAAAGGTACTCATACCTGAAGCCAGCCAATGAAAAATACTTGAGACCCTCTACCTAACTTTTCATATGGGTGTTGAGAGCACTCATCAAATGGCCAAATGCCTATTTACAAGGACAAAGCTCCTCCGGACATCCGACAAGTAGTCAAAGCCTGTTAGGTGTGCCAAAGGAATAATCCCTTGGTTCATCATAAGGCCCCTCTGGGGGAACAAAGAATAGGGCACTATCCCAGAGAGGACTGGCAGTTGGACTTTACCCATATGCCTAACTCAAGGGGATTTCAATACTGGTTGGTCTGTGTTGATACCTTTACAAATCGGATAGAAGCCTTCCCCTGCAAGACAGAGAAGTCTCAGGAAGTGGTTAAAGTCCTAATTCATGAAATAATTCCTAAATATGGGCTTCCCCAAAGCTCACAAAGTGACAATGGTCTGGCTTTTAAAGCCAAGGTAACTCTGGGAATTTCCAAGGCACTAGGGATACAATATTACCTTCACTGTGCCTGGGGGCCACAATCCTCAGGGAAGTCCAGAAGGCAAATGAAACCCTCAAGAGGCACTTAAGGAAACTAACCCAAGGAATTAATCTCCCATGGCTTACTCTCTTGTCCATGGCATTGTTGAGAATACAAACTTCTCCTCACAAAATGGCGTTCAGTCCATACGAAATACTATATGGATGACCTTTCTCACAAATGACTTCCTACTTGATCAGGAAATGGCCAACTTGGTCAAGGATATAACTTTATTGGCAAAATATCACCAAAACCCTAAAAACCTACCCAAAGGATGCCACAGAGATAAGGGAACAGAGTTTTTCCAACCCGGAGATCTAGTGTTGGTCAAGTCCCTCTCCTCTACCTCCCCATCTACAGATTTCTTGTGGGAAGGACCATACTCGGTAATCCTCTTTACCTCAACTGCAGTTAAGGTGGCAGGAGTGGAATCTTGGATTTACCACACCTAAGTTAAACTCCCCCCCGCCCCCAAGAACCTATGGGACTCTCAGCTCAGGAGTCCCAAGATCAGCCAGACCAGCCTCGATACACCTGTAAACGACTGGAGGACTTGCATCTCCTATTTCTGAAGGGAACATGCCAGACGAAAAAGGCTCCTACAGCTGATCCTGAGGAAAAAAATATCCTTCCTATTTAAAAAAGATAAGTGAAAACCTACATAATCTTTCACACCTCTCCTTGCCCCCTTAATGGAATCCTGTTACTGTTTCATCATGTAATTAAGCAGTATATTAACCATACTCTTTGCAGTAGGACTATATACTGTAGCTCCTACTGGAACAAAAATCCTAATTACATCAACCTTTTTTTCTATCATCCTTCTTTTTGTCAGCAATTTCCTCCTCCCTTTAACCCAGACTGGATAAAATGATCTCATCTTCCAGGGCACCCTAATTACCTATCTATCCCTCTTGCTTCCTTGGACACTCCACATAGTCACCTTCCCCTTCCACTAGCTCATAATTAACTCTACAAAACTCTCAACCCACTCTGTTAAACCAGTGCAATCCTTCCCTGGCAAATGACTGCTGACTTTTTATCTCTCTATCAGCCACTGCTTAACAGTTTTTTCATCAATGGGAAACTAGAACATAGGGAGCCACTCAGTTTGCTCCCAATACTCCTTTCCAGCCATTCACCAGAGCTACCTTGGCAAGTACTCCAGGAGTATGGGAAAATGAAAACACCAAACTCACACATCTTTTTAAAATACACAACCAATTCTGCCTACCTAGCCAAGGCACATTCTTCTTATGTGGAACTTCAACTTATATCTGTCTCCCCACCAACTGGACAGGCACTTGCACCTTAGTCCTCCTAAGTTCCAACAATGACATTGCCCCCAGGAAATCAGACCCTACCAGTTCCCCTCAATGCTCAAGTCCTTCAGTGTAGGGCCATACAACTAATACCCCTACTTATAGGGTTAGGAATGGCCACTGCTACAGTAACCAGAATAGCCAGTTTATCTACTTCATTATCCTGCTAACACACACTCTTAAAGGATTTATCAGACAGTTTACAAAATCGATTCTTACTCTACAATCCCAAATAGACTCTTCGGCAGCAGTGACTCTCCAAAACCCCCGAGGCCTAGACCTCCTCACTGCTGAGAAAGGAGGACATTGCACCTTCTTAGGGGAAGAGTGTTGTTTTTACACTAACCAGTCAGGGATAGTACGAGATGCCACACGGTGTTTACAGAAAAAGGCTTCTGAAATCTGGCAATGCCTTTCAAACTCTTATACCAACCTCTGGAGTTGGGTGACATGGCTTCTCCCCTTTCTAGGTCCATGACAGCCATCTTGCTACTACTCGCCCTTGGGGCCTTGTAAGTTAATCTCCTTGTTAAAATTGTTTCCTTCGGGATTGAGGCCATCAAGCTACAGATGGTCTTACAAATGGAACCCCAAATGAGCTCAACTCACAGCATCTACCAAGGACCCCTGGACTGATCCACTGGCCCTTTGACTGGCCTAGAGAGTTCCCCACTGGAGGGCAATACAACTGCAGGGACTCTGCTTCACCCCATCCAGCAGGAAGTAGCTAGAGCAGTCTCGTCCAGTTCCCAACAGCAGTTGGGATGTCCTGTTTAGAGGATGGATTGAGAGGGGATGCCAGCTGGACTTCCTGGGTTGAGTGGGGACTTGGGAAACATTCCTGTCTTACAAGAGGATTGTAAAACACACCAATCAGCACTCTGTAAAATACACCAATCAGCACTGTGTAAAACACACCAGTCAGCATGATTCTAAAAGTAGCCAATCGCGGGGAGGATTGAAAAAAGGGCACTCTGATATGACAGAAACAGAACATGGGAGGGGACAATAAGGGAATAAAACTGGCCACCCCAGCCAGCAGCGGCAACCTGCTTGGGTCCCCTTCCACACTGTGGAAGCTTTGTCCTTTTCTCTTCACAATAAACCTTGCTACTGCTCACAGTTTGGATCCGTGCCATCTTTAAGAGCTGTAACGCTCACCATGGAGGTCCACAGCCTCATTCTTGAAGTCAGCGAGACCACAAACCCAGTGGCAGGAACCAACTCTGGACACAAAATCAAGAATGCAATCCCATATACAAAATCCATAAAAAAAGCAAAATACCTAGAAATACACCTAACCAAGGAGGTGAAAGATCTCTGCAAGGAGAACTCTAAAATGCTGCTAAAAGACATCATAGATTACACAAACAAATGGAAAAATTTTACATGCTCATCAATTGGAAAAACCAATACCATGAAAATTGCCACACTGCCCAAAGCAATCTACAAATTTAGCACTATTTCTATCAAACTATCAATGTTATTTTTAATAGAATTACAAAAAAATTCTAAAATTAATGTGGGACTATAAAATCCTAAATGACAAAAGGAATCCTAAGCAAAGGGAAGAAAGCCAGAGACATCACATTACCCAACTTCAAGCTATACCATAAGTTTATGGTAACCTAAACAGTACAGTGCTGGTACAAAAACAGACACATAAACTAAAAGAACAGAATCAAGAACCCAGAAAAAAAGCTGCACGTCTCTAGCCATCTGAGCTTTAGCCATTGATCTGAACACAACAACAAAAAAAAGCAATGCAGAAAACACTCCTTATCCAATACATTACTCTGGGATAGCAGGCAAAACATATGCGAAAGTATGAAACTGGATGACTACCTTTCACCATACACAACAATTAAATAAAAATGGATTAAAGTTTTAAATGTGAGACCTCAAACTACCAGAATCCTAGAAGAAAATATAGGAAACACCATTGTGGACATAAGCCTTGAAAAGCAATTAATGACTAAGTCTTCAAAAACTACTGCAACTAAAACAAAAATTAACAAGGGGGATCTAATTAAATTAAAGAGCTTCTGCACAGCCAAGTAAACTACCAACAGTGTAAACAGGCCATCTGGAGATTGTAAGAAAATATTTGCAAACTAAAAATCCAACAAAGGTCTATATCTATAAGAAATTCAAATCGAGGGCGAGCAAGATGGCCAAATAGGAACAGCCCCAGTCTCCAACTCCCAGCGCGAGCGACACAGAAGACCGGTGATTTCTGCATTTTCAACTGAGGTACTGGGGTCATCTCACTAGGGAGTGCCGGACAATCGGTGCTGGTCAGCTGCTGCAGCCTGACCAGCGAGAGCCGAAGCAGGGCGAGGCATCGCCTCACCTGAGAAGCGCAAGGGGGAAGGGAATCCCTTTTCCTAGCCAGGGGAACTGAGACATACAACACCTGGAAAATCGGGTAACTCCCACCCCAATACTGCGCTTTAAGCTGACTGGCACACCAGGAGACTATATCCCACACCTGGCCGGGAGGGTCCCACGCCCACGGAGCCTCCCTCAGTGCTAACACAGCAGTCTGTGGCGATCTATCCGCAAGGCAGCAGGGAGGCTGGGGGAGGGGCGCCCGCCATTGCTGAGGCTTAAGTAGGTAAACAAAGCCGCTGGGAAGCTCGAACTGGGTGGCGCTCACAACAGCTCAAGGAAACCTGCCTGTCTCTGTAGACTCCACCTCTGGGGACAGGGCACAACAGGGGAAGCAGCAGAGGCCTGAGCAGACGCGAACGACTTTGTCTGACAGCTTTGAAGAGAGCAGTGGATCTCCCAACACGGAGGTTGAGATCTAAGAATGGACAGAATGCCTGCTCAAGTGGGTCCCTCACCCCTGAGTAGCCTAACTGGGAGACATCCCCCACTAGGGGCAGTCTGACACCCCACATGTCACAGGGTGGAGTACACCCCTGAGAGGAAGCTTCCAAAGGAAGAATCAGACAGGTACACTCGCTGTTCAGCAATATTCTATCTTCAGCAACCTCTGCTGCTGATACCCAGGCAAACAGGGTCTGGAGTGGACCTCAAGCAATCTCCAACAGACCTATAGCTGAGAGTCCTGACTGTCAGAAGGAAAACTATCAAACAGGAAGGACACCTATACCCAAACCCCATCAGTACATCACCAGCATCAAAGACCAGAGACAGATAAAAACACAAAGATGGGGAAAAAGCAGGGCAGAAAAGCTGGAAATTCAAATAATAAGAGCGCATCTCCCCCAGCAAAGGAGCGCAGCCCATCGCCAGCAACGGATTGAAGCTGGTCAGAGAATGACTTTGACGAGTTGAGAGAAGAAGGCTTCAGTCCATCAAACTTCTCAGAGCTAACGGAGGAGTTACGTACCCAGCGCAAAGAAACTAAAAATCTTGAAAAAAGAGTGGAAGAATTGACAGCTAGACTAATTAATGCAGAGAAGGTCATAAACGAAACGACAGAGATGAAAACCATGACATGAGAAATACGTGAAACATGCACAAGCTTCAGTAACAGACTCAATCAACTGGAAGAAAGAGTATCAGTGATTGAGGATCAAATGAATGAAATGAAGCGAGAAGAGAAACCAAAAGAAAAAAGAAGAAAAAGAAATGAACAAAGCCTGCAAGAAGATTATGTATACAGACCAAACCTACATCTGATAGGGGTGCCTGAAAGTGAGGGGGAAAATGGAACCAAGTTGGAAAACACTCTTCAGGATATCATCCAGGAGAACTTCCCCAACCTAGTAGGGCAGGCCAACATTCAAATTCAGGAAATACAGAGAACGCCACAGAGATACTCCTCGAGAAGAGCAACTCCAAGACACATAATTGCCAGATTCACCAAAGTTGAAATGAAGGAAAAAATCTTAAGGGGAGCCAGAGAGAAAGGTCGGTTACCCACAAAGGGAAGCCCATCAGACTAACAGCAGATCTCGGCAGAAACTCTACAAGCCAGAAGAGAGTGGGGGCCAATATTCAACATTCTTAAAGAAAAGAATTTTCAACCCAGAATTTCATATCCAGCCAAACTAAGTTTCATCAGTGAAGGAGAAAGAAAATCCTTTACAGATAAGCAAATGCTTAGAAATATTGTCACCACCAGGCCCACCTTACAAGAGACCCTGAAGGAAGCCCTAATCTTGGAAAGGATCAACCGGTACCAGCCATTGCAAAAACATGCCAAAATGTAAAGACCACTGAGGCTAGGAAGAAACTGCATCAACTAACGAGCAAAATAACCAGTTAATATCATAATGGCAGGATCAAGTTCACACATAACAATATTAGCCTTCAATGTCAATGGACTAAATGCTCCAATTAAAAGACACAGACTGGCAAACTGCATAAAGAGTCAAGACCCATCAGTCTGCTGTATTCAAGAGACCCATCTCACATGCAGAGACATACATAGGCTCAAAATAAAGGGATGGAGGAAGATCTACCAAGCAAATGGAGAACAAAAAAAACAGGGGTTGCAATCCTAGTCTCTGATAAAACAGACTTTAAACCATCAAAGATCAAAAGAGACAAAGAAGGCCATTACATAATGGTAAAGGGATCAATTCAACAGGAAGAGCTAACTCTCCTAAATATATATGCACCCAATACAGGAGCACCCAGATTCATAAAGCAAGTCCTTAGAGACCTACAAAGGGACTTAGACTCCCATACAATAATAATGGGAGAATTCAACACCCCACTGTCAACATTAGACAGATCAACGAGACAGAAAGTTAACAAGGATATCCAGGAATTGAACTCATCTCTGCACCAAGCGGACCTAATAGACATCTATAGAATTCTCCACCCCAAATCAACAGAATATACATTCTTCTCAGCACCACATTGCACTTATTCCAAAATTGACCACATAATCGGAAGTAAAGCACTCCTCAGCAAATGTCAAAGAACAGAAATTATAACAAACTGTCTCTCAGACCACAGTGCAATCAAACTAGAACTCAGGACTAAGAAACTCAATCCAAACCACTCAACTACATGGAAACTGAACAACCTGCTCCTGAATGACTACTGGGTACATAACGAAATGAAAGCAGAAATAAAGATGTTCTTTGAAACCAATGAGAACAAAGATACAACATACCAGAATGTCTGGGACACATTTAAAGCAGTGTGTAGAGGGAAATTTATAGCACTAAATGCCCACAAGAGAAAGCAGGAAAGATCTAAAATTGACACTCTAACATCACAATTAAAAGAACTAGAGAGGCAAGAGCAAACACATTCAAAAGCTAGCAGAAGGCAAGAAATAACTAAGATCAGAGCAGAACTGAAGGAGATAGAGACACAAAAAACCCTCCAAAAAATCAATGAATCCAGGAGTTGGTTTTTTGAAAAGATCAACAAAATTGACAGACCGCTAGCAAGACTAATAAAGAAGAAAAGAGAGAAGAATCAAATAGATGCAATAAAAAATGATAAAGGGGATATCACCACCCACCCCACGGAAATACAAGCTACCATCAGAGAATACTATCAACACCTCTATGCAAATCAACTAGAAAACCTAGAAGAAATGGATAATTTCCTGGACACTTACACTCTCCCAAGACTAAACCAGGAAGAAGTTGAATCCCTGAATAGACCAATAGTAGGCTCTGAAATTGAGGCAACAATTAATAGCCTACCCACGAAAAAAAGTCCAAGACCAGATGGATTCACAGCTGAATTCTACCAGAGGTACAAGGAGGAGCTGGTACCATTCCTTCTAAAATTATTCCAATCAATAGAAAAAGAGGGAATCCTCTCTAACTCATTTTATGAGGCCAACCATCATCCTAATACCAAAGCCTGGCAGAGACACAACAAAAAAAGAGAATTTTAGACCAACATCCCTGATGAACTTCGATGCAAAAATTCTCAATAAAATACTGGCAAACCGGATTCAGCAGCACATCAAAAAGCTTATCCACCATGATCAAGTGGGCTTCATCCCTGGGATGCAAGGCTGGTTCAACATTCGGAAATCAATAAATGTAATCCAGCATATAAACAGAACCAAAGACAAGAACCACATGATTATCTCAATAGATGCAGAAAAGGCTTTTGACAAAATTCAACAGCCCTTCTTGCTAAAAACTCTCAATAAATTCGGTATTGATGGAACGTACCTCAAAATAATAAGAGCTATTTATGACAAACCCACAGCTCATCTCATACTGAATGGGCAAAACTGGAAAAATTCCCTTTGAAAACTGGCGCACGACAGGTATGCCTTCTCTCACCACTCCTATTCAACATAGTGTTGGAAGTTCTGGCTAGGGCAATCAGGCAAGAGAAAGAAATAAAGGGTTCTCAATTAGGAAAAGAGGAAGTCAAATTGTCCCTGTTTGCAGATGACATGATTGTATATTTAGAAAACCCCATTGTCTCAGCCCAAAAGCTCCTTAAGCTGATAAGCAACTTCAGCAAAGTCTCAGAATACAAAAGTAATGTGAAAAATCACAAGCATTCCTATATACCAGTAAAAGTCAAGCAGAGAGCCAAATCATGAATGAACTTCCATTCACAATTGCTTCAAAGAGAATAAAATACCTAGGAATCCAACTTACAAGGGAATTCAAGGACCTCTTCAAGGAGAACTACAAACCACTGCTCAGTGAAATCAAAGAGGACACAAACAAATGGAAGAACATACCATGCTCATGGATAGGAAGAATCAATATCGTGAAAATGGCCATACTGCCCAAGGTTATTTATAGATTCAATGCCATCCCCATCAAGCTACCAATGACTTTCTTCACAGAATTGGAAAAAAACTGCTTTAAAGTCCATATGGAACCAAAAAAGAGCCCGCATTGCCAAGACAATCCTAAGTCAAAAGGACAAAGCTGGAGGCGTCATGCTACCTGACTTGAAATTATACTACAAGGCTACAGTAACCAAAACAGAATGGTACTGGTACGAAAACAGAGATATAGACCAATGGAACAGAACAGAGTCCTCAGAAATAATACCACACATCTGCAGCCATCTGATCTTTGACAAACCTGAGAGAAACAAGAAATGGGGAAAGGATTCCCTATTTAATAAATGGTGCTGGGAAAATTGGCTAGCCATAAGTAGAAAGCTGAAACTGGATCCTTTCCTTACTCCTTATATGAAGATTAATTCAAGATGGATTAGATACTTAAATATTAGACCTAATACCATAAAAACCCTAGAAGAAAATCTAGGTAGTGCCATTCAGGACATAGGCATGGGCAAGGACTTCATGTCTAAAACACCAAAAGCAACGGCAGCAAAAGTCAAAATTGACAAATGGGATCTAATTTAACTAAAGAGCTTCTGCACAGCAAAAGAAACTACTATCAGAGTGAACAGGCAACCTACAGAATGGGAGAACATTTTTGCAACTTACTCATCTGACAAAGGGCTAATATCCAGAATCTACAAAGAACTCATACAAATATACAAGAAAAAAACAAACAACCCCATCAAAAAGTGGGCAAAGGATATGAACAGACATTTCTCAAAAGAAGACATTCATACAGCCAACAGACACATGAAAAAATGCTCATCATCACTGGCCATCAGAGAATTGCAAATCAAAACCACAATGAGATACCATCTCACACCAGTTAGAATGGCAATCATTAAAAAATCAGGAAACAACAGGTGTTGGAGAGGATGTGGAGAAATAGGAACACTTTTACACTGTTGGTGGGATTATAAACTAGTTCAACCATTATGGAAAACAGTATGGCAATTCCTTAAGGATCTAGAACTAGATGTACCATATGACCCAGCCATCACAGTACTGGGTATATACCCAAAGGATTATAAATTATTCTACTACAAAGACACATGCATCCGTATGTTTATTGCGGCACTATTCACAATAGCAAAGACTTGGAATCAACCCAAATGTCCATCTGTGACAGACTGGATTAAGAAAATGTGGCACATATACACCACGGAATACTATGCAGCCATAAAAAAGGATGACTTTGCGTCCTTTGTAGGTACATGGAAGCATCTGGAAACCATCATTCTTAGCAAACTATCACAAGACGGGAAAACCAAACACCGCATGTTCTCACTCATAGGTGGGAACTGAACAATGAGGAAACTTGGACTCGGGTAGGGGAACATCACACACTGGGGCCTATCATGGGGAGGGGTAGGGGGGAGAAATTGCATTGGGGAGTTATACATGATATAAATGATGACTTGATGGGTGCTGACGAGTTGATGGGTGCAGCACACCAACATGGCACAAGTATACATATGTAACAAACCTGCACGTTATGCACATGTACCCTAGAACTTAAAGTATAATAAAAAAATTAAAAAAAAAGAAAGAATGCATCTTCTTTTAAAAAAATTCATTCAGCCACTCTGTTTCTTTTGATGGAAGAGTTTAATTGATTTACATTCCAAGTAATTACTAATTTTAAGAAAGAACTTACTACTGCATTTGTATATATATATTTCTTTTGTTCTTATTTGGTTCTCCAGCTGCCTTTCTTTGTGCCATACTGATTTTTTTGTCTTCTCATGGTTTGATTTATCGTTTCCTTCTGTGTATCATCTATAGATATTGTCTTTGGGTCTACTATGGAGATTACATAAAACATCTTAAAGTTATAACTATTTTGGGCTCAGTGCGGTGACTCACACCTGTAATCCCTGCACTTTGGAAGGCTGAGGCAGGCGGATCATGAGGTCAGGAGATCGAGACCATCCTGGCTAACACACTGAAACCCTGTTTCTACAAAAAAAAAAAAAAAAAAAAAAATAGCCTGGCGTGGCGGCGGGCGCCTGTAGTCCCAGCTACTTGGGAGGCTGAGACAGGAGACTGACGTGAAGCCGGGAGACGGAGCTTGCAGTGAGGCAAGATTGCGCCACTGCACTCCAGCCTGGGTGACAGAGTGAGACTCCATCTCAAATAAATAAATAAATAAAATATACAACTATTTTGAGCAGAAAAAAATCTTCAATCATACACAAAAAATATTCCCTTTCATATATCTTCACTCCCATTTTATTGATACCATAAATTATATCTATATATGAAGTACTTCTAATAACATTTAGAATAAGTTCTTTTTATGCCTTTGTCTTTCAAATTCTATATAAAAATTAAAAATGTTTTATGCACCACTATGGCAATAATACAGTATTCTGTATTTGTCTACATATTTACCTGGAGTAGTGAGCTTTATATTTTCATGAGATTTCGTGTTTCTGACTAGTTCCCCTTTACTTCAGATTGCAAGACTGCCATTAGCATTTCTTATAATAAAAGTGCAGTGGTGATGAACTCTCTCAGATTTTGTTTACCTAAGAAAGTATTTATTTTCCCCTTTTCTCTGAATCACAGTTTTGCTGGATATACTATTTTCAGTATAAAATTTATTTTTTTCTTTCAGCATTTTGAATATTTCACTTCCTCAAGCCTGAAATTATTCTGCTGAGATACCTGCTGATACTTATATAGAAGCTTTCTTTTATGTTATGAGTCCCCTTTCTCTTGCTACTTTCAAATTCTATTTGTCTTTTGACGTTTGCGAATTTGATGATAATGTTCCTAGGTGTGAATCTCTGTGTATTTATCCTATTTATAATTCTTTAAGAATTTTGTTTTTATTATACTTTAAGTTCTAGAGTACATGTGCATAACGTTTATATCATGTATAACTCCCCAATGCAATCCCTCCCTCCTCCCCCTGATAGGCCCCAGTGTGTGATGTTCCCCTTCCCGAGTCCAAGTGATCTCATCGTTCAGTTCCCACCTATGAGTGAGAACATGCGGTGTTTGAATTTGAATGTCCATTCCTTTCTGAACTTTCTGATCATTATTTCTTCACATAATCATTCTGTTCTTTTCTCTCTTCTGAAATTTTCATAACGGATATATTGGTTGGCTTGAAAGTAAAAAGTTATTTAAGCTTTCTTTACTTTTCTACTAAAGAAAAGTATTCTTCTCTAATGTAATAATTTTAGATGAATTATCTTCACGTTCACTGATTTCTGCTATTCTGCTTTTGACTCCTAGTAAAGCTTTCAATTTACTTATTGTATTCTTCGGCTTCAGAATTTGGTTCTTTTGCATATATTCTATTTCTTTATTAATGATCTTATTTTGTTTTTAAATTATTTTCCTGATTTTGTTGCTAATCTGCATTCTCTTGTAGATTATGGATTTTTTTAAACAATAAATATTTTGAATTATTTGTCAGGTAATTCGGAGATCTCCATTTTTGGGGGATTAGTTCCCAGAGACTTTTGTTCTTGCTGTTTTTTGGCTAAGCTTTGATTCTCTGGTTTGTTTGTTGTTGCTGTTTTGTCTCATTTGCCTTGTACTTTTGGTCACCTAGATTTATGTGTTAGAAAAATATATTCTTCGGCAAGTTCTTATGGGCTGGCTTCATAATTGACAATATCTTTAACAGGCAATCTGACTAGAGATTCTGGGGACCTATAAAACCTCTTGGTGGAGGGTTGAAACTTCTCCAAGTCTATGCATGTAACCCCAATTAGAGGGAGCTGCTGGTTTTCTTTTCAGGAGCTGGTAATCTCTGGTTATTTCTGGTGTTTGCCCGCAGTACTGCAGGTTCTGTGGTGTTGCAGCAACAAGTCTCCCTGTACTCTTTTATTCTCAGTGGTCCAAGGCATCCAAAGTATGCTGGCTCCTTGTCAATACTCTAAGTCAGGCAAGACAGAAACCAGTTCTTTAGACAGCCTTTTGGAAAATCAGAAGACCAGACACATATTCCACTCTTTTCTCTCCCTCCTGAGGGAGAAACCCCAAATTGGGCACACCCTCCCAGTTGTGCTGAGTGGTACTAGCGCATTTATAAAAGCTCTGCGATTTCTTTGGTGCTGCACTATGCCACCCTCACTCTCCCTTGTTTTCAGTCTTTCCAGCCACCCAAACTCTCACAACTCCCTCAATTTTCTGAGTCAGGTAAGGCAGAAATTGATACAAGATCAGCCTTCCAAAAAGCCAGAATACACCTTCCAATTTTCTTTTCCCTCCCCTGTGAAGAAGCTGTATGCTAGGCTTCCCTCCTCAGGAAATTAAGCCATGCCAGTTTGGGGGGGTGGGGTAATTGCAGGTAAACCAAAATGTCTCTTTTTACCTATTTCGATGTGGCTGTTCGTAGCTTTGCACGAAACTTTGGGTACTACAACTTATTGAGTTTCAATGTTTTCAAAAGGTATTTTGGTCCATATGTTATTTTTATGCTGGTGTCTCTGCAGGGAAATGAGAGCTGGCCCTGGCTATCTAATATCTTATTTACACATACTATGTCACTAACATTTATATTAATATAGAAATATTTAATATTTTAGTGCTTGATTTGTCACCTGATATTCACAATAGAAAACATACATATAAAAAGAATATAAATGAATGCATTCTAAATTTGAACATTTCCTGCTTATAAATGTGGTTCTGCAAAGATTTCACAGGTGTACTCTGGATTAGCAGAGGAGAGGTAATTATGAGTGGAGTTTATTTCGCCCTAAGGTCCCTGCACATCTGCTTATATGTTTAGAAAAAGTCACTGTAAAAATAACCAAAAGATACAAATATTGGATTTCATCTTTAACAGATAATGGGAGGTTTGTGAGATGTCTTGAAGATGCTTTCATAACTCTAGGAGATTTGGGAATTCATGGAAAGCACCAAAATTGCCTTCTTATATTTATGACCATGACTTTTCAAATATTTAGAGTGTCATATTCCTTTTAGATTAGCCTATAAACTAGTTACATATCTGGATGCAAAAATGCTGTTAGAAGTTTTGAAACTAGAATTGAATTTACAGTTTTTCACTATGTATAAATAGATGTACATATATGTATTTTATTAAAATAAGTAGAAAAACTGTGTAATTCACACACCAGACCTCACAGATTAGAGATAAGCATCGTATTAAAAACAGTTCTTAAAAATTGGACACACCTATTGCTAGAGTGGAGAATAAGGGGTTAGGGAGTTACATTAGCCTGGGTTTAGCTCCTGATTATATCTTGTGCTCACTGTGGAACTTTAGTGAATTACTTCCACTCTTCTTAGCCTCAGTTGCTACATAATCAAAACAAGAATTATAATCTTTGACTCACAATATGAGAGTTAAATTTAAGAAAAAATGTTCTTTGTAGGACATCAATTAGGATGTTCTGTATCAAGGAAGTTTTAGCCACTGAAATGACAAACCATGTTTCATGAACTCAAAGTTCAAAACAAAACTCATTGTTCTTATGAAATGTCTCTCAGTGCCTATAGAAAAACACGAGAATGATTTTCTATGGTACAAAACATACAACTGTTTTATTTCTTAAAAATCTAAATATCTTCTGAATGTTATCTAAAAGGTAACCTGAGAATTGTCTTAAAACATTTATATTATCTTATTTTATGAAGATACTGGAACTTTCAAGTTCCAAAGTAGCAGGATATATGCAAATTGGCTTTATTCCCCACCACAGATCATCAAAAACAAATATACAGCACTAATATTATTGAGAGGTGACAATGTGCTAGCAGTCCTCACAGTGCCTCCTCACCTTTGGCGTCCACTCTGGCTGCGCTTGAGGAGCCCTTCAGCCCACCACTGCACGGTGGGAGCCTCCCTCTGCTTGTGGTGGCCGCCGGCAGTGCCAGCCCAGGGCAGTGAGGGGCTTAGCACCCAGACCAGCACTTGCCTAGGTGGCGCTGGGTCCCCCAGCATTGCCAGCCCGCATGCACCATGCTTGAATTCTCACCGGGCCTCAGCCTCCTCCCCGCCTCCCCATAGGGAAGGGCTCCCAACCTGCAGCCTGCCGAGTCTAAGCCCCTCCCTCCTCAGTGGGCTCCCGCGCCCAGAGCCTCCCTGATGGGCGCCACCCCCTGCTCCATGACTCCGAGTCCCATGACTGCACAAGGGCTGAGGAGTGCAGGCACAGCTGGGACTGGCAGGCAGCTCCGCCTGCAGCCCTGGTGTGGGCTCCACTAGATGAAGCCAGCTGGGCTCCTGAGTCTAGTGGGGACTTGGAGAACTTTTATGTCTAGCTAAGGGATAGTAAATGTACCAGTCAGCACTCTGTGTCTAGCTCAGGGTTTGTAAATACACCAATCAGCACTCTGGGTCTAGCCCAGGGTTTGTAAATACACCAATCAGTACTCTTTGTCTAGCTAACCTAGTAGTGACTTGGAAAACTTTTCTGTCTAGCACTCTGTGTCTAGCTCAGGGATTGTAAATGCACCAATCAGCACTCTGTCAAAATGGACCAATCAACTCTCTGTAAAATGGACCAATCAGCAGTATGTGGGTGGGGTCAGATAAGAGAATCAAAGCAGGCTGCCTGAGTCAGCCAGAGGCAACCCTCCTGGGTCCCCTTCCACACTATGGAAGCTCTATTCTTTCGCTCTTTATAATAAATCTTGCTGCTGCTCACTCTTTGGGTCCATGCTGCCTTTAAGAGCTGTAACATTCACCGCAAAGGTCTCCAGCTTTACTCCTGAAGCCAGCAAGACCACGAACTCACTGGGAAGAATGAACAACCCCAGATGCCCCGCCTTTAAGAGCTGCAACACTCATTGCCAAGGTTTGCAGCTTCACTCCTCTCAGCCAGACCACGAACCCACCAGAAGGAAGAAGCTCCAGACACATCTGAACATCTGAAGGAACCAACTCCAGACACACCATCTTTACGAACTGTAACACTCACCGCGAGGGTCCGTGGCTTCATTCTTGAAGTCAGCGAGACCAAGAACCCACCAGTTCCAGACACATTATCACCAGTAATAAAACAAATCTGAAATATGAGGATGAGACAGTTCCCACAGACACAGTGAAGTGAAATCTCCAAGGAGATGGTAAAATAATTGGATTGTCATATTTGTGGTATCAAGCCTCCAATCTGCTTGGCACCAAGTGTGCAAGAGTTTTCCCCTGACTCACAATTTCTACAAGTAATACTCTTATGACAACCAGCTTTCCAACCATCTTGGTTCTCTGGCAGGAAACCTTTTCCTGCCAGGCAGAGAATGCGATTACTATCCCCAGCCCTGGAAACTTTGCTCTATAATTAGGTAAAAAGATACACCAAATCAGAGAGTCTTTTCAGAAGCGCTGTGCTATAGAAGGTACACTCCTTAGTTGCCCTGGGCATGAACCATCAGCCAGCCTTCCCACACTACTGGGATATCTCCTTAGGGACTTCTACCATTTGAAACAGGCAGTACTCTCATCAGTTACTAGAGCCAAAGCAAATCTGGGTGAAACATACGTCTCATGTCAAAAAGGAGACAGAGACCCAGCAGGAGGTAAAATAAAGAAACTCAACTGGTAAATTACAAAGACTAAGCAAACATATCCAAGTGAAAAATCAAGATAAACCAGACAAAAAAGACCTCCTCCAATTAACGAAACAGGGAGGCAGTGACTGACCCTTATAAGATTGCGATATGTGAGCTCTATGACCAGATATTGAAAGTAGCAATTTTAAGGAAACTCAGTGATCTCCAAGATAACACAGAAAAGCAATTCATACATTTGTTGAGAAATTTAGCAACAATATTAAAATAATTTCAAAATATCAAGCAGAATTCTTAGAACTGAAGAATACAATTGCTAAACTGGCAAACATATTAAAAGCCTCCAATATCAAAATGAATTAAGAAGAAGAATCAGTGAGCTCAAAATTAGCATATCTGAAAACACATAGGGGAAAAAAGTGACAAAGGAATAAAAAGGGAAACAGTATAGATTGCCTATAGAATATAGAAAAATACCTCAAAAAGGCCAGAACTAAGGATAATGGATATTCAAGAGGGAATTTAGCAAGAAGAAGGAAAAGAAAGCTTATTCAAAGATATAATGACAAAACCTTCCCAAAACTTGAGAATGATATAAATATCCAGATACAAGAAGATCAGAGAATACCAAAGAGATTCATCCTAAATAACAGTAGCCCAAGGCAGACTTCTTGGATTAGTAATCAAACTCTTCAAAGTCAAGGACAAAGAAAGGATCCAAAAGGTAGCAAGATAAAAGAAGCAAATAACCTCTAAAGGAGCTCCAATTAATGTGGCAACAGACATCTCAATGGAAATCATACAGATAATGGGATAACAGTTTCAAAGTACTGAGAGAAAAAGAGACAAATAAAACACTACCATTCAAAAATACTCTATCCAGCAAAGCTAGTCTTCAAATTTAAAGGAGGGAGAAAATTTTTCACAGACAAGTAGTTGAGAGAATTTATCACCAGCAGACCCACCTTCCAAGAAATACTAAAGAGTGTGCTTCAATCTGAAAGAAAAAAAAACACATTGCAAAAAGATATTTAGAGGTATAAATCCTGCAGAAAAAGTTAACTAAATAGACCACCTTATAATACTCTAATGCTGTATTTTGTGAGATGCAATCCACTCCTATCTCTAATATGAAGCCTAAAAGACAAATATATCAAAACCAGAAATAGAGAAACCTGTTCAGAGATAGACAATATTAAAATATGTAAATTGAGACAACAAAAAGTCAAAATGTTGGGGGTAATGGAGTTAAAATGTAGTTAGTTTTAAACATTTTTTGTTCGTTTTTTGTAAGTTGACATCTCTGTAAGATGACTTATTACGTCTATAATAGGTTTTGTAAACCTCGTGGTAACCACAATACAGAAACCTGCAATAGATATGTTAAAAATAAAAAGCAGTGAATTAAAATATACTACCAGAGAAAATCACTTAACCACAAAGACAATTAAAAAAATGAAAAAAGGGACAAAAGAGTTTCAAATGAAATATAAAACAAGCAAAAAAAAAAAAAAATGGCAGTAAGTCCTTGTGTATTACCACTAACATCATTGAATGTAATTGAACTTAACTTCCCAGTTATAAAAAAGAGTGGCTGATTCAATAAAGAAACAAGAACCAACTATACTGTCTACTAGAAATCCATTTCACCTGTAAAGACACACATAGACTGCAAGTAAAGGGATAGAAAGAAAAAAGATATTCCATTCTAGTGGATATGAAGAAAAATAAGAGTAGCTATGTTTAGATAAAGCAGACTAGAAGTCAAGATTGTAAAAGAGAAAAATGTCACTACATAATGATAAATATTTCAATTCAGCAAGAGGATATATCCAATATAAATACTAATGCACACAACACTGAAACACGAAAGTATATTAAAAAAACACTAATTAATCTGAAGGAAGATACAGACTGCAATTTAGTAGCCATTGAAAACTTCAACACAGCACTTACAGTAATGGACAGATCACTAAAACAGAATATCCACAAGAGAAACATCAGAGTTAAACTACACACTAGATCAAACAGGAATAACTGAAACTTACAGAACGTTTCACCCAATGGCAACAGAATAAATATTCTTTTTATCAACACATGGAAATGTTTTCAGAACAGGCTATATCTTAGGCCACAAAACAAATGTCAAGAAATTCAAAAAAATAAAAATAATATTAAATATTTCGTCTGAACACACTGTAATACAAGTAGAAATATATAATAAGAGAAAACTCAAGAACTACACAAACACATCAAAATTAAACAACATGCTCCTGAATGACCAATGGGTGGGTCAATGAATAAATGAAGAAGGAAAATTTGAAAAGTTCTTGAAAGACAACATAAAAAGTTTGAGAAACAGCAAGAGTAGTACTAGGCATGAGGTTTATAGCAATAAATATTTGAATAAAAATAGACTTTAAATAAACAACCTAATGATACACCTCAAGGAACTAGAAAACCATATAAATGAAAAAGCTTTTTCTTGAAAACTAAAATCAGCAAAACTTAACTATAAAAAAAGAAAAGACCCAAATAGAATCAGAAATGAAAAAGATGACATAAAACAGACTACAGAAATAAAATTTAAAAAAAATCATTAGACACTACTGGGAACAACTTTATGCCAACATATTGGAAAACTTAGAAGAAATTCATAAATTCTTGGACACAACCTACCAAGAAGGAACTATGAAGACGTAAAAAAAAAACTCCTATAAACCAATAAAGAGAAACAAAATTAAAGTTATAATAAAATGTCCCCCATCAAAGAGAAGCCCAGGACCTGATCACTTCAATGCTGAATTCTACCAAACATTTAATAAGAATACCAATTGTACTCAAACTTTTCAAAAAAAAAAAAAAATAACGAGGAGATACTACTTCCAAATTCATTCTACAAAGCCAGCACTATTTTGATAACTACTATCAAACTAGGACACAACAACAGCAAAGAAAAACAAATAAACTACAGGCCAATATAACTGATTAACATAGATATAAAAATTCTCAACAAACAATACAAGGAAACTCAATTTAACAACACATTAGAAAGATTATTCAGCATGATTAAGTGAGATTCATCCTAGGGATGCAAGGATGGTTCAATAAATCAATAATTGCACTATTATCGATTGCAATGCAATAAACATGATAAAACATTTTAACAGAACCAAGAACAAAACAATACAGTCATTTCAAATATACACCAAAAATAATTTTATAAAATTCAATATCATTTTATGATTAAAAAATAAACCCTCAACAAACTGGGTATAGAAACTCAAAATAATAAAAGCCATATGTGACAAAGCCACAGCCAGTGTCCTGCTGAACAGGGAAGAAACTGAAAACCTTTTCTCTCAGATCTGGAACAAGAAAAATTTGCTTTCACCACTTTTATTCAACATAATACTGGAATTACTCACCAGAGCAATCATACAACAGAAACAAATAAAGAGCATGGAAATTGGAATGGAAGAAGTCAAATTGTTTGTTTGTCTGACATGATCTTATAAGAGCCTAAAGAGTCCACCAAAAACTGTTGGAACTGCTCATTTCAATAAAATTACAGGATACAAAAATCAGTAGCATTTATGTACTCCAAAAGCAAACAATCTGAAAAGAAATCAAGAAAGCATTCCTGATCACAATAGCTACAAATAATATAAAATACCTAGGATTCAATTTAACCAAAGATGTGGGCTGGGCGTGGATGCTCACAATGGTAATCCCAGCACTTTGGGAGGCTGAGGCAGGCAGATCATGAGGTCAGGAGTTCAAGAGCAGTCTGGCCAACATGGTAAAACCCCATCTCTACTAAAAATACAAAAATTAGCTAGGCACGATGGTGCATGCTTGTAATCCCAGCTACTTGGGAGGCTGAGGCAGGAGAATCACTTGAACCAGGAGCCGGGAGGCGGAAGTTGCAGTGAGCCAACATTGTGCCACTGCACTCCAGCCTAGGCTACAGAGCAAGATTCCATCTCAAAAAAAAAAAGATGTGAAAGAACTATACTATACAAAAATAATACTATAAAACAATAATGAAATAAATTGAAGAGGCAACAAAAAATGTTGGTTTATGCTAATTATTGGAAAAATTAATACTGTTAAAATGAAAATATTATTCAAAGCAATTTACATATTCAAAAACATCCTTATCAAAATACCAATGACATTCTTCAGGGAAATAGAAAAAAAAAAAGCCTAAAATTTATGTCGATCCACAAAAGGCTTCAAATAGCCAAATAGCCATCCTGAACATGAAGGACAAAAGCAGAGGTGTTTGAATACCTGATTTCAAAATATTTTACAAGGATAAAGCAACAAAATCAGCATGCTACTGGGGTAAAAACAGACACACAGAACAATGGAACGTAATAGAGAACCCAGATATAAGTCCACACATTTAAAGCCAATTCAGTTTTGACAAAGGCAAATTTGTTTGAGTTCTTTGTAGGTTCTGGATATTAGCCCTTTGTCAGATGAGTAGGATTGCAAAAATTTTCTCCCATTCTGTAGGTTGCCTGTTCACTCTGATGGTAGTTTGTTTGCTGTGCAGAAGCTCTTTAGTTTAATTAGATCCCATTTGTCAATTTTGGCTTTAGTTGCCATTGCTTATGGTGTTTTAGACATGAAGTCCTTGCCCATGCCTATGTGCTGAATGGTATTGTCTAGGTTTTCTTCTAGGGTTTTTATGGTTTTAGGTCTAACATTTAAGTCTCTAATCTATCTTGAATTAATTTTTGTGTAAGGTGCAAGGAAGCAATCCAATTTCTGCTTTCTACATATGGCTAGCCAGTTTTCTCTTCCTCATTTATTAAATAGGGAATCCTTTCCCCATTTCTTGTTTTTGTCAGGTTTGTCCAAGATCAGATGGCTGTAGATGTGTGGTATTATTTCCAAGGGCTCCGTTCTGTTCCATTGGTCTCTGTCTCTGTTTTGGTACCAGTACCATGCTGTTTTGGTTACTGTAGCCTTGTAGTATAGTTTGAAGTCAGGTAGCGTGATGCCTCCAGCTTTGTTCTTTTGGCTTAGGATTATCTTGGCAATGCGGGCTCTTTTTTGGTTCCATATGAACTTTACAGTAGTTTTTCCAATTCTGTGAAGAAAGTCATTGGTAGTTTGATGGGGATGGCATTGAATCTATGAATTACCTTGGGCAGTATGGCCATTTTCACACTATTGATTCTTCCTATCCATGAGCATGGAACGTTCTTCCATTTGTTTGCGACCTCTTGTATTTCATTGAGCAGTGGTTTGTAGTTCTCCTTGAAGAGGTCCTTCACATCCCTTGTAAATTGGATTTGTAGGTATTTTATTCTCTCTTTGAAGCAATTGTGAATGAGACTTCATTCATGATTTGGCTGTCTGTTACTGGTGTATAAGAATGCTTGTGATTTTTGCACATTGATTTTGTATCCTTCTTTTAAATAAATACTGGTGCGGAAATTGATAACCATATGCAGAAGAATGAAACTATATCCCTCTTCTCCCCATATACAAAAATAAAATCAAAAGAGATTAAAGACTTAAATCTAAGGCCTGAAATTATGCAATTAATACAAGAAAACTAAAGGCAACAAACAAATAGACAAATGAGATCACTTCAAAAGTTTCTGCACAGCAAAAGATATGAAGAAAAGAGACAACCTACAGAATAAAATAACCTAATTGCAAACTCTGTATCATCAAGGGATTAATAACCAGAATATAAAAGAAACTCAAACAACTCAATAGCAAAAACACCAAATAATTTTATTTAAAAATGAGCAAAAGTCTAAACAGACATTTCTCAAAATAAGACATACAAATGGTCAATAAGTATATGAAAAAATGTTCAACATCATTAATCATCAGATGAATCCAAATCAAAACCACAATGAGATATTATCTCACCCTAGTTAATATGGCTTTTGTTGAAAAGACAGGGAATAATAAATGCTGGTGAGGATGTGGAAGAAAGGAACTGTTGTACTCTGTCGGTGGGAGTGAAAATTAGTACAGCCACTATAGGAAACATTATTGAGGTGACTTTATTTTTTTGAGGTATGTTCCTTCTATACCCAGTTTACTGAGGGTTTTTTATTGTAACTATCATATGATCTAGCAATTATACTAGTGGGCATATATCCAAGAAACGAAATTAATATATCCAAGGGCTGTCTACACTCCCCTGTGTTTTGCGGAACTATTCATAAGACAAAACATGGAATCAACTTAAGTGCCCATCAATGGTTAAATGGACAAAGAAAAGTGATATGAACTACACTATGGTATATAATTCAACATAAAAATAATAGAATTCTGTCATTTACAGCAACATGAATAGAATTGAAATTAAGTAAAATAAGCCAAGCACAGAAAGATAAATATTGCATGTCCTCATTCGTAAGTGGGAGTTAAAATGGTGGAGCCCATGAAGGTACTAGATTTGTAGTTACCAGAGGCCAAAAGAGGTAGGCAAAGATGAAGGGAGTTTGAGTAATCGGTACAAATATACAGTTAGAAGCTATAAGACCCAGTGTTCAATAGTTCAGTAGGGTGACTATAGTTAGCATTAATCTATTGTACTTTTCAAAATAGCAAGAAGAGACTAATTTAAATGTTCCTAGCATAAAGAGAAATATTTAAGGTGATGGGTATCCTGATTTAGCTAATTTGATCATTACACATTATGTGAATTTATCAAATTACCCTCAAAATATGTACATCTGTTATATATCAGTTAAAATTTTAAAAAGTTCACTCCAGCCTGGGTGAATGATGAGACTCTATCTAAGGAATAATACATAATAAAAACTGAAACAAAAAATTTAAAAAATATGGAGATGCTGCTAAGAGCAAAATACTATTTGAAACTATCAAATATTGCTCAAAAATCCTTTCATTCCTAAGCATCATATTACCTTAGTTATTTTAGACCACTATTTCTTACACTAGATTTCTCTATAAACTTCATGACTATCTGAAATAATTTGAGTGTCCATGGATAATCCATATGTTTAATTGTATACTGTTATACTAAAATGGAATATTAATAAAAGCATAATGCAATTATTAGACTATCAACTATATTGATAAGCACTTCTAGGCAATTTCCAATATTAGTATTTACACTTATATTTCAGGTTATATTGATGCATAAAATACTACTTTATCACTGACTAATAAAAATAGATTCAATGTAGACATAATATACTTATAATATACTTAATATAATATAATATTATGTAGACATAATATTAACCAATATACTTGGTTTAATGCAAAATGATATGTAGAAGCACTATAAAAATATTTAACTATAGGATCATAGGGAGAAAAACAGTGGGAAAATTGAACTGTAACTTGGTGGCCAATGATTGTACAGGACTGCCAAACACAACAAAATCTGAATATCAACAGTCAGGTTGATGTTCTTGTATGTATTTTTAAAATACTTTATTGAGCTCCTTTTAGGCAGAAATGTCAGTACCCTAAGTTATATTGAATTATCTTTAGTGATTTAAAATTTAAGGTTTTTACTTGTATTTTTAGTTGTAGAAAGATTATCATGAGAGGTTTATATTTGTATGTTCAAGTAATATAAAAGTAAAATAGTACAAGGCAATACTTGTTTTCTTTCTCTTAAAAGTGTTCTGAGCTTATGCAAATCAAATAAACACCGATAGAGTACGTGGTGCTTCTAGGGTATGGCTCAGTTTCTGAGTAACCCAGAGCCTGCTCACTCCACAGACCTCGTCTACACCCCAACTCTTTGTAGGTAAGATATGCATAAAGGTTGATCAAGAGAATAAGACTGATGACTCATGAAATACATTTAATGAAGCAATATTTCATGTCGCCAGGCAGATATTATTGCCATTTTACTGAGGTGGAAAGAGACTGAGAGGAATTCACAGTAATGGCCATTACACAGACAGTACAGAATATGGACTCCAGAGCTGGAATTCAAATCATTGTTTAATAATGAATGCTCACAAATAAGAAACTGAAAATAGTAAAATATTACCTACCATATCTGAAGATTTTTATTAGAAAGTTAATTGAATAAACATCCAAATTTATTTTCTTGGAGACAACATAGGCTAACATGTACTAATATGAACATATATTATTAAAAGGGGGGAATTAAAAGCCATCTATTTTTCCACGAGGAATGATGTGGAAAATGTCTTTTCATATTATCATTGCTACTAAAGCATGCTTTACTAGTGAATTTTTGTTTTCACATCAAAATTAATGACTCAGAGAGAATAATGGGCCCTAAAGCAGATGACTTTATTCTATATCTTTATAATATCATTATATTCTTGAGGTAACTACCTAGAGAAGTTCATGGTTTCAATATTTGGAATCCATTCTGCTTTCTAACGCAGTATAATGTCTTGTTTATGAGCCAGCCAAGTTTCTTAGCAAGGCGTAAGATTTGCTTCATTATCTAGCTCCTAATACTCTTCATAGATTTGTCTCCTAACATTTCCTCTGAGTGCCATATAGACTGGCCATGCCGTTCTTGTTACTATTCCCTGAAGACAGCATTCGCTTTCACATCTCCACTTCACTGCCTGTGCCACTTCCTTTGCCAGGAATCCATTCTTCTCTCACTTAATTCTTGATGAGTGGTTCCTCTTCCTCCAGGGTTCTGCTCAATTTTAAATCTTTCTGGAAGCTGATTAGACTAATTCCATACCTTACATACTCATTAGAATAGCTCACAGCTTTTGCCTCAGGCTTCAAATCACACCAAATATAAGGCTCTATAAGCAGTTACTTCAATGGGACTTTTACAATTACTTTTCTAAACACTTATCTATGGCAAGAAATACGTCTTTACCACCTTTATGACTCTAGAACCCAGTTGAATAACATTACAGGTCCTAAATAAATCAATATAAATGATTGATACAGCTTTTGTGAAATAACCATAATCAAGTCATCGATACAGAGGACAAATTTTAAATGTCTTGTTTTCAAGACAAGAAATAAATTTTGATTATAAAATATCAGTTTACAGATGGGGCATGTTCCAAGGGAATGAAATTGTATCTTAAAAACAAGAAAGCAGAAGTGATATCCTAAACAAGGAATTCTAAATGGAATTGTATCTATGTGGTACTAATTGACATAAAGATTTATATTGTTTTGCTTTTAAAATACTGTCATTGTAAAATATAGATATTAGAAAACATGTATAAAGATTAAATCAAATAATTTATACTCACACTGAATAGGATGTCTAATGTTAACTTTGTGGTGAATCTCTTTCTATATTTGCACACCTATCAGTGTGCTTTTTAAATACATTATTTGTTAACTACTTAATATATTCCATGGCAGAACTTTAGAAATTCAATGGAGAAAACAATTAGACAAGGTCTCTATCTTTGTGAAACTAAGTTAATCAAGGCATTAATCAAATAATCTAAAAAATACATTTATAATTATAAATAATGTAGTGTGTTATAAGGGGAAAAATAAATAGTATTATATGAGTATATATAATGGACTCATGACTCAGAAAAGAGTTAAGGGAAATTTTCATTGGGACAACAATACATAACTTGAAATCTGAATATGAAAATGTTACTATTTAAATAATTTGTAATAGTGCTGAAGGTGCTATATTTGATAAACAGTTGGTCATATCACTAGATAAAATCCTCCAGTGGATTTTATCACAATGCAAATGAGAGACCACTGGAGGGTACTATAGATAGAATACTTTGAACAGATATAGCATAGGTCATTTTATTTTTGTGAAAAATAAGCCACAAGACCTTATTTGCAAAGCAACTTACATTTAACTTATATTAAGAAGGGCAAAAAAGTCATGCATCAAAGGCAAAATGTATAATATGGGGAAGAGGAAGGAGGGCTCATGTGTTCATTAGCTTTGTAGACTGAAAATAGTTATCACGCCTTCCAAAGGATGCTCATATTACAGTTGGCCAAAACCAGTTTGCAATATTTTAATGACAGTCTCTTCAAACGTAAATCCAAGCTTAAAAGTGACTGGTAAGTCTTCTTTATGAATAATTTGCCACTTGTTTCTTTATATAAAAAATTTCTATGGGCGTTTCACGTGATGCTTATAGATTTGTATTTGTACTAATTGTAACATATAATCAGAAAATATAGTTTCTGATTTCAAAATAGTTATAATTATTTTTTCAGAAAGACATTTTCTGGGGAGGAAAGGCATTTTTTTTTCTTTTTTTACCTTGGGTATAACAAGTTGGAAATTCAACATAGCCCTCTCTGATCCTGATAGAGTAACAAGAAAGACAAAAATGTAAAAATCTCTGCAATTTATATTCTACATTTCAGTTCTACAGTAATGTATTAGGTTGTTCTATTTGTGTATGGAAACAAATGAAAAAAATAGTGAATAAGGAGAACAGAGTGATTTTGTGAAATATAAAATTGTATATTTATTTTTGTTTCAAGGGCAATTCTGCAGTGCTTGTCATACATCTCCCACAAAATGCAGAAAGAGCAGTTTTTCATTGGTTACGTGATGGGAATGAGGCAGTCAAGCTTAGGACACATAGGATTCAAATTATAAACACTAATGAATACTCTGGAATTTGGAATTCTCATTAGAGACGTGTCTACGTATTAAGCCGAACATTCTAAAAGAAGACAGAAATAGTTTTTTTAATCCTGTTTCTGCTACTTGTTCACTGTGTGGATTCAGACAATTACCTAACCTCTCTGATCTGCAAAGTGAGAATAACAACATGTAATTGATAAATATTGATAATATTGATAATAATATTGATAAATATTGATAATAAAGAGGCTTGAGAGAACTCCATCTTAGGCAATAGAATATCAATCAAAAGGTAACACAAGTTTACCAAAGCTAGCATTTATGTAAGTGTTATTTCTATATTTTTATAGCTAAAATATGTATGTATACATATAACATATATGTGCACCTATATACGCACATAACATATATACACACACATAAGAATTCTAGGCTGTTTTAGTAACGGCACTCAGAAATCACTGAAATCACAGATTTAAAGAAGTTTCGGGTAAAGGTTATTTAGGTGTCAGTATTACAGATGCTTCAACAGATGGACAATAATATCCAAACACATCTACCAAACAGAAATTCTTATATGGCCTAGAGGAATGAATTTTGATGGTCTGAGAAGGATACATAAAATATTTTAATGTCTCTATTTTTAAGCTTAGAAAATTTATGGTTTTGCTAATTGTATACTGCCTTTTATTCCTTCACTTCATTCCTTCCATTCATTTGGATTCTCACTGTTATTTAGCTTCATCTGAATTCCTCACAAGTTAGAATTACTTTTCCCACTTCCATTGATTGACGTACTGAACACTTTTTTACCCACTGCAATGGACTAATATCAGTGTAGAAAATCTACTTTTATTCTTCAATAACTGTCTGAAGCATTTGTGAATCCATCTCCCCCAATAAAACTCAGAGGAGAGTACAGTTAAGAACTGTTCTCAAGTAAACTCAACTTTCTGTTCACATGCACAGACATACCCACCTTACCCCAGCCTGCACAACACATACACACACTTGGAAAAATAATAATAATAGCTATTTGTGAAATGTGAAACTAAATATATTTTTACTTTTCTATAGTTTTGACAATGAACATGTGTTAGGTATTTTAAATAGTACCATTTACTGGTATAAACTAAGTCCATACTTTTGTGGGGGCACTCAAAGAGTAAAAATGTAATAAACCAAGGCAGAATGTATAGTGAATACAAATAATTTTTGAGGATTGCAAAGATATTTATGGATGAAACATGATAGATACAGGCTTGCAAGCACATATGTATTCATAATGGTAATTTGCATCTTCCCTTTCTCTCTTACTAAACTATGAAATAATCTCACCTTAAAATTTATAACTAAAAGACAAGGCCAGGCACAGTGGCTCACGCCTGTAATCCTAGCACTTTGGGAGGCCGAGGTGGGCGGATCACCTGATGTCAGGAGTTCAAGACCACCCTGGCCAACATGGCAAAACCCCACCTCTACTAAAAATACAAAAATCAGTCAAGCATGGTGGCACACACCTATGATCCCAGCTACTCGGGAGGCTGAGGCAAGAGAATCGGTTGAACCAGAGAGGCGGAGTTTGCAGTGAGCCAAGATAGTACCACTGCACTCCAGCCTGGGTGACAGAGCAAGACTCCATATAAAAATAAATAAGTAAATAAATAAATAAAAATGAAAGAGAACGGATGGTGAAGGGAAATATAACAAGAATAGGTCACTCAAATTACTGAGTGTCCTTCTTTCAAACTTCGAAGGAAACATGCATTCTTATATTATTTCACATGATATTTCTCAGAGTAAACTACATAAAATAAAGAAGTTTCTAGGGATTCAAAAATATTTTATTCTATTTGTGCCAATCTGAATGATGTTTTCTATCAATCATTGCTACTTTTGTAAAAATATTGCTTAGGATGTAATGTTTATTGATCATTAATATTCAATTACAATTTTCACATTTTTACATTATAGATATTGTATTTGTCTCAATTATATTCTCATGTTATCATACTTAGAAGTATTAGATTAATATATGCTAATATTTATTATGACTATATTAATATAACAGCTTTTATAATAAACAGAGAAAAAGTTTTGCTAGCATCTCCTGAAAGTCATTCAGAAAAGTCAACATTTTATTTACAAATGCAACTATAGTTTCTGATTATAGCAATAGTTTGATTTCAAAATAATTTTAAAATACTGAATATTTTGTCCCGTCTCAGGTTTTAATATATTTATGTCTATTGCAATTGATAATTATTTAGAAGAAAAAACCAATTTGAATTTCAGCATGGAATATAAAAAGAGATAATGCCTTTCCTTATGATTTATCAATCAATAGAGCTAAATCAGCAGTGACAGAATACTTTATGATGGAGTGGCAGTTGATACACTCTCTCTCTCATAAATGACATCTTACTCCTTAATACCTCCAATACCAAATACATCTACTGAAGTGGCTGAATTTGTATGAATAAGAGTCTAAAATTTAACATGTTAGCATAACAGAATATTGAGTGTCAGAACAACTTGCTTGTATTTGAGCAGATCGATGACTTTGTTAATGAAGTTACATAATTGATTATTTTCTTAACATTTGAGTTGACTATGAAATTAATTTATAGCCAAACTCTTACAAATGCAAAATAGAATACTGTTAAAAACAAAATCCAGTAAAAGGTTGTTGCAAAATATCTCTGTGTAATATAGAGAAACTAGATTCATGCCCTTCAGAATAATAAATTTATTTTGTCCCTGTAGATTATTAATATTGGGTTCAAAGACTCCTGAATTTTGAACAAACTATACAGACTGAAGCAACATAGAAATATAATAGAAGACATTATCGAGACAATACCATTATGCTGATTGAGAATTCAAAGATAAATATTTTGTCATCGAGAAAAAAAATAGCAAATCCTAGATGTCTGCTGATATTTCATTACTAAATTTATTTTTTACTTATAATTGACACATAATAATTGTACGTATTTCTGATATGCAATGTAATGTCTCAATGTATGTACAGTGTAATGATTAAATCAGGGTAACCACCATATACATTACTTTTAACATGATTTCTTTCTAATGACAACATTCAAAATCTCTTCCAGCTTTTACTACACATGCTTATTTGCTATGGTCATCCTAGTGTGCAAAGAACACTAAAGCGTATTCTTACTATCTGCAACATTTTACCCATTGACCAACTTCTCCCATTTCCCTTCTTCTCCTTTGTATCCCCAGTCTCTGGTAACCAATATTCTACACTCTACTTCCATGAAATCAATTGTTTTAGATTTCACATATGAATGAGATCACATGGTATTTGTCATAGTTGCCAATGGCTTATTTCACTTAACATTCTCCAGGTTCATTCATGTTGCTGCAAATGACAGAATTTTATTCTGTTTTATGGGTACATAGGATTCCATTATTCATATAGTCATATTTTCTTTACCCATTCTTCATTGGGTGGGCATTTAGGTTGATTCTGTACCTTGGTTTTGTGACCAGCTCTGCAATAAACATGGGCATGCACATGTCTTTGCTACTTATGTCTTTTCTTTTGGATAGAAACCCAGTAATGGGATTGCTGGATCATATGATAATTCTATTTTTAACTTTTTTTTATTATACTATGAGTTCTAGGGTACATGTGCATAATGTGCAGGTTTGTTACATTAATTTTTTGAAGAAACTACACTGGGTCCCACAATGGTTGTACTAATTTCCATTACCACCAACAGTGTATAAAATCCCTTTTCTCCACATCCTCATCAGCATTTATCACATATTTTCTTTTTGATAATAGTTATTCTAATGAGGGTTAGGTGATATCTCATTTTAGTTTTTACTTGCATTTCTCCTATGATTATTGGTGATGAACATTTTTTTCATATACCTGTTGGCTATTTGTATATCTTCTTTTGAGAAAAGTCAATTTGGGCCCTTGGCCCGTTTTTAAATAGGATTTTTTTTTGTTTTTGTTGTTTGTATGCTATTGAGTTCCTTATATCTTCTAGACATTAGCTCCTTGTCAGATGCATAATTTGAAAATACCTTCTCCCATTCTGTAGGTTGTTTCTTCACTTTATTGTTTCCTTTGCTGTGCAGAAGCTTTTCCTTTTGATATAATCTCATTCGTCTATTTTTGCTTTGGTTGACTGTTCTTTGAGTCTTACTCAAAAATTCTTCACCCACTCCAGTTTGTGAATAATTTCCTGTTTTTAAAAATCATTTTATATTTTTTAGTCTTACATTTAAGTTGTTGGTCTATTTAAAGTTGATTTTTTATATAACGAGAGATGGGGATCTAATTTAATTTTTCTGCATGTGGATATACAGTTTTCCCAATGTCATTTACTACATTAACAGAATCGAGGTAAAATTACATGATTATTTCAATGGATGTTGAAAACACATTTGATAAAATTTCATATCTCTTTATGATTAAAAACCCTCAACAAAGTGGGTATAGAAGGAACATATGTCAGCACAATAAAAGCTATACATGACAATCCACAACTCTCTGAATGGGTAAAATATGAAAACTTTTTCTAGAACAGGAAAAAGATGCCCATTTTCATTATCTTTATTCAACACAGTACTAGAAGCCTTAACCAGAGTAATCTGGCAAAATAAAGAAAAAAAGTGCATAGAAATTGGAAAGGAGGAAGCTGTCCCTGTTTGCATATGACACGATTGTACAAATAGGACACCCTAAAAATTCCAGCAAAAGAACTATTAGAATAAACAAATTTAGTTAAGTTTCAGGATACAAAGCCAACATTTCTATACACCACAGTGAATTATATGAAAAAGTAATTGAGAAAGCAATTTCATTTATAATAGCTACAAAAATATATACCTAGGAATAAACTTAACCAAGAACATAACAGGTCTCTACAATGAAAAGTATAAAATAATAATGAAGGAGGGGCGGAGCAAGATGGCCGAATAGGAGCAGCTCCAGTCTCCAACTCCCAGCGTGAGCGACACAGAAGAACAGTGATTTCTGCATTTTCAACTGAGGTACTGGGGTCATCTCACTAGGGAGTGCTGGACAATCGGTGCTGGTCGGCTGCCACAGCCCGACCAGACCAGCGAGAGCTGAAGCAGGGCGAGGCATCGCCTCACCTGGGAAGCACAAGGGGGAAGGGAATCCCTTTTCCTAGCCAATGGAACTGAGACACACAACACCTGGAAAATTGGGTAACTCCCACTCCAATACTGCACTTTAAGCAAACGGGCACACCAGGAGAATATATCCCACATCTGGCCGGGAGGGTCCCACGGCCACGGAGCCTCCCTCATTGCTAGCACAGCAGTCTGTGGTGATCTAACCACAAGGCAGCAGCGAGGCTGGGGGAGGGGCGCCCGCCATTGCTGAAGCTTAAGTATGTGAACAAAGCCACTGGGAAGCTCGAACTGGGTGGAGCTCACAGCAGCTCAAGGAAACCTGCCTGTCTCTGTAGACTCCACCTCTGGGGACAGGGCACAGCTAAATAACAACAAAAAAGCAGCAGAACCTCTGCAGATGCAAACGACTCTGTCTGACAGCTTTGAAGAGAGCAGTGGATCTCCCAACATGGAGGTTGAGATCTGCGAAGGGACAGACTGCCTGCTCAAGTGGGTTCCTGACCTCTGAGTAGCCTAACTGGGAGACATCCCCCACTAGGGGCAGTCTGACACCCCACACCTCACAGGGTGGAGTACACCCCTGAGAGGAAGCTTCCAAAGGAAGAATCAGACAGGTACACTCGCTGTTCAGCAATATTCTATCTTCTGCAACCTCTGCTGCTGATACCCAGGCAAACGGGGACTGGAGTGGACCTCAAGCAATATCCAACAGACCAACAGCTGAGGGCCCTGACTGTCAGAAGGAAAACTATCAAACAGGAAGGACACCTATACCAAAACCCCATCAGTATGTCACCATCATCAAAGACCAGAGACAGATAAAACCACAAAGATGGGGAAAAAGCAGGGCAGAAAAGCTGGAAATTCAAAAAATAAGAGCGCATCTCCCCCTGCAAAGGAGTGCAGCCCATCACCAGCAACGGATCAAAGCTGGTCAGAGAATGACTTTGACGAGATGAGAGAAGAAAGCTTCAGTCCTTCAAACTTCTCAGAGCTAAAGGAGGAATTACGTACCCAGTGCAAAGAAACTAAAAATCTTGAAAAAAGAGTGGAAGAATTGACAGCTAGATTAATTAATGCAGAGAAGGTCATAAACGAAATGACAGAGATGAAAACCATGACACGAGAAATACGTGACAAATGCACAAGCTTCAGTAACCGACTCGATCAACTGGAAGAAAGAGTATCAGCGATTGAGGATCAAATGAATGAAATGAAGTGAGAAGAGAAACCAAAAGAAAAAAAAAGAAAAAGAAATGAACAAAGCCTGCAAGATGTATGGGATTATGTGAAAAGACCAAATTTACATCCGATTGGGGTGATCAACAAAATTGACAGACCACTAGCAAGACTAATAAAGAAGAAAAGAGAGAGGAATCAAATAGACGCAATAAAAAATGATAAAGGAGATATCACCACGGACCCCACAGAAATACAATCTATCATCAGAGAATACTATAAACACCTCTATGCAAATCAACTAGAAAATCTAGAAGAGATGGATAATTTCCTGGACACTTACACTCTTCCAAGACTAAACCAGGAAGAAGTTGAATCCCTGAATAGACCAATAGCAGGCTCTGAAATTGAGGCAACAATTAATAGCCTACCCACCAAAAAAAGTCCAGGACCAGATGGATTCACAGCTGAATTCTACCAGAGGTACAAGGAGGAGCTGGTACCATTCCTTCTGAAACTATTCCAATCAATAGAAAAAGAGGGAATCCTCCCTAACTCATTTTATGAGGCCAACATCATCCTGATACCAAAGCCTGGCAGAGACACAACAAAAAAAGAGAATTTTAGACCAATATCCCTGATGAACATCGATGCAAAAATTCTCAATCAAATACTGGATTCAGCAGCACATCAAAAAGCTTATCCACCATGATCAAGTGGGCTTCATCCCTGGGATGCAAGGCTGGTTCAACATTCGCAAATCAATAAACGTAATCCAGCAAATAAACAGAACCAAAGACAAGAACCACATGATTATCTCAATAGATGCAGAAAAGGCTTTTGACAAAATTCAACAGCCCTTCATGCTAAAAACGCTCAATAAATTCGGTATTGATGGAACGTACCTCAAAATAATAAGAGCTATTTATGACAAACCCTCAGCCAATATCATACTGAATGGGCAAAAACTGGAAAAATTCCCTTTGAAAACTGGCACAAGACAGGGATGCCCTCTCTCACCACTCCTATTCAACATAGTGTTGGAAGTTCTGGCTAGGGCAATCAGGCAAGAGAAAGAAAGAAAGGGTATCCAGTTAGGAAAAGAAGAAGTCAAATCGTCCCTGTTTGTAGATGATATGATTGTGTATTTAGAAAACCCCATTGTCTCAATTCAAAATCTCCTTAAGCTGATAAGCAACTTCAGCAAAGTCTCAGGATACAAAATCAATGTGCAAAAATCACAAGCATTCTTATACACCAGTAACAGACAAACGGAGAGCCAAATCATGAATGAACTTCCATTCACAATTACTTCAAAGAGAATAAAATACCTAGGAATCCAACTTACAAGGGATGTAAAGGACCTCTTCAAGGAGAACTACAAATCACTGCTCAGTGAAATAAAAGAGGACACAAACAAATGGAAGAACATACCATGCTCATGGATAGGAAGAATCAATATCGTGAAAATGGCCATACTGCCCAAGGTTATTTATAGATTCAATGCCATCCTCATCAAGCTACCAATGAGTTTCTTCACAGAACTGGAAAAAACGGCTTTAATGTTCATATGGAACCAAAAAAGAGGCTGCATTGCCAAGACAATCCTAAGTCAAAAGAACAAAGCTGGAGGCATCACGCTACCTGACTTCAAACTATACTACAAGGCTACAGTAAGCAAAACAGCATGGTACTCATACCACAACAGAGATAGAGACCAATGGAACAGAACGGAGCCCTTGGAAATAATACCACACATCTACAGCCATCTGATCTTGGACAAACCTGAGAGAAACAAGAAATGGGGAAAGGATTCCCTATTTAATAAATGGTGCTGGGAAAATTGGCTAGCCAGAAGTAGAAAGCTGAAACTGGATCCTTTCCTTACTCCTTATACGAAGATTAATTCAAGATGGATTAGAGACTTAAATGTTAGACCTAATACCGTAAAAACCCTAGAAGAAAATCTAGGTAGTACCATTCAGGACATAGGCATGGGCAAGGACTTCATGTCTAAAACACCAAAAGCAATGGCAACAAAAGCCAAAATTGACAAATGGGATCTAATTTAACTAAAGAGCTTCTGCACAGCAAAGAAACTACCATCAGAGTGAACAGGCAACCTACAGAATGGGAGAACATTTTTGCAATCTACTCATCTGACAACGGGCTAATATCCAGAATCTACAAAGAACTCAAACAAATTTACAAGAAAAAAGCAAACAACCCCATCAAAAAGTGGGGAAAGGATATGAACAGACATTTCTCAAAAGAAGACATTCATACAGCCAACAGACACATGAAAAAATGCTCATCATCACTCGCCATCAGAGAAATGCAAATCAAAACCACAATGAGATACCATCTCACGCCAGTTAGAATGGCAATTATTAAAAAGTCAGGAAACAACAGGTGCTGGAGAGGATGTGGAGAAATAGGAACACTTTTACACTGTTGGTGGGATTGTAAACTAGTTCAACCATTATGGAAAACAGTATGGCGATTCCTCAAGGATCTAGAACTAGATGTACCATATGACCCAGCCATCCCACTACTGGGTATATACCCAAAGGATTATAAAGCATGCTGCTGTAAAGACACATGCACACGTATGTCTATTGCGGCACTCTTCACAATAGCAAAGACTTGGAATCAACCCAAATGTCCATCAGTGACAGACTGGATTAAGAAAATATGGCACATATACACCATGGAATATTATGCAGCCATAAAAAAGGATGAGTTTGCATCCTTTGTAGAGGCATGGATGCAGCTGGAAACCATCATTCTTAGCAAACTATCACAAGAACAGAAAACCAAACACCCAATGTTCTCACTCATAGGTGGGAACTGAACAATGAGATCACTTGGACTCGGGAAGGGGAACATTGCACATTGGGGCCTATCATGGGGAGGGGGGAGGGATTGCATTGGGAGTTATACCTGATATAAATGATGAATTGATGGGTGCTGCTGAGTTGATGGATGCAGCACACCAACATGGCACAAGTATACATATGTAACAAACCTGCACGTTATGCACATGTACCCTAGAACTTAAAGTATAATAATAATAAAAGATACAGACCAGTATCTTACTGTGACCATGTGTGACAGACTGGATTAAGAAAATGTGGCACATATACACCATGGAATACTATGCAGCCATAAAAAAGAATGAGTTTGTGTCCTTTGTGGGAACACGGATGTAGCTGGAAACCATCATTCTCAGCAAACTATCGCAAGAACAGAAAACCTACCACCACATGTTCTCATAGGTGGGAATTGAACAATGAGATCACTTGGACACAGGAAAGGGATCATCACACACCAGGTCCTATTGTGGGGGGGGTAGGGGAAGGGATAGCATTAGAAGGTATACCTTATGTAAATGACGAGTTAATGGGTACAGCACACCAACATGGCACATGTATATATATGTAACAAACCTGCACGTTGTGCACATGTACCCTAGAACTTAAAATATAATAATAATAAAAGATACAGACCAGTATCTTACTGTGACCATGTGCTTTCATTTCTTTTAACTACCAGAAGTTATATCTTTTGTTAAGTACATACATTTAACTTTATATATGAAATGATTCTCTGTACCCCTCTTTAATCTCAAGTCTACCTTATCTAATATTACTATAGCTACTCTTTTGGTTAGAGTTTGGGTGACATATATTTTCTCATGTTTTTATTTTTCACCTACCTATATTTAATTGGGCTTTTTATATGCAACATGCACTTTAATCCTTTTTTTAATTGAATCTCTACATATGTCATCAATTTCACAGTACACTTTTCTATTTTGCTTTAAAAGTCATTTTGCTTTTGAGCATGTTAAATGATAAAATCATGCATTTATATTTATTTTTGTAGCTACCATTTTCAGGACTCTGCTTTCCATTTTGTTGATCCAGATTTCTGTTCTACTTAATTTTCCTGCTGCCTCATGGACTTCTTTACATATTGTAGTTTAGGCCTACTATTGACGAGTTCTTTCAGTTTTGTAGGTCTCAAACAATCTTTATTATTCCTGATTTTTGAAAAATAAAGTATTTTTTTCTTTAAAGAATTTTAGGTTGACATTTGAATACTTTCTTTAAAGATATTGCTGTACTGTTTTCTGCCTGTTTTTTGAATTGTGTCCAAAAATAAACTTTCTTTCTCTGTCCTTAATTTGCATTTTTCTGCATGTTGTATTTGTCTCTTCTCTAGATTATAATGCACTATGGAGAAGTATCTTCATATTTCATGTGCTTTGGCTTAATTGGCATTCTTGGATCTGTAGATTCAAAGCCTTCATCAAATTTGAGGAAAGGATGACTGGTTTTCTTTAAATACTATTCTGTCCCCTTTTCTCCTTGGACTTTAATTACATATTTACCAGCTACAAGTTTTTCATTGGCTCCAGAAGTTGTGTTTACTACTTTTTTCCAGTCTTTTTCCTTTTTGTGTTTTATTTTGCATATTTTCTATTGCTATGTATTCAAGTTACCAAAACTTTTCTTCTGTAATATCTAATGTGCTGTTCATCACAATCAGTACTTTTTAAAACTTCAGGTAATTTAGATTTTAACTCTAGAATTGTTCAGATCTGGCTGAGCATGGTGGCTCACCCCTGTAATCGCAGCACTTTGGGAGGCTGAGATGGGCAGATCACAAGGTCAGATGGAGACCATCCTGGCTAACACAGTGAAAGGCCTGTCTCTACTAAAAATACAAAAAGCCGGGAGTGGTGGTGGGCGCCTGTTGTCCCAGCTACTCGGGAGCCTAAGGCAGGAGAATGGCGTGAACCCAAGAGGTGGAGCTTGCAGTGGGCCAAGATCGCGCCACTGTACTCCAGCCTGGGCAACAGAGTGAGACTCTTTTCTCAAAAGAAAGAAAGAAAGAAAGAATTGTTCAGATCCCAAAAAGTATCTGAGAAACCTGCCAAAAAAAAAAAAAAAGTCTCATTGTATAAACATAGTAGGCAAAGAGTCAAAAAATCAGCTTAAAAGTAGCTTAGAGATAAGAGGCAGCACAAATCTCTACAGTTGTCCTGTTGCCATCCAGGAGTGCCTCATATATAAGTCTTAGGAAACTCATGTCCTCGCCACACTGAACTTGTTCAAGTCATTTGTTGTCGCTGTTGTTGTTTTTATGATTCTGGGTTTTCTCATTTCGACTCATACTTTGTGACTGGATGTCAGGCATTTTGAACTTTATCTTATTGGCTTCTGGACATTTTTGCATTTCTACACATAATTTTGAGCTATATTCTATGATATAGTTAATTGCTGGGTAACAGTTTGATCTTCTTTGTCTTGCTGCTAAAATTGTTAGGTGGAACCAGAGCAGCATATTGCCTAAAACTAATTTTTCACTCAATACTAAGGCAGAATCCTTATGACTACTTTATCCAATGCTTCTTGAATTATGAGATATTTTATTGTGGCTAATAAAAACAGAATTATTCATAACTTTATGTCAGCACTAGATTTTTTCCAATTCTTTTAGATGGTTATTTCCTCTCCCTTACTTTCTTCACAACTGCACCTGTAAGTCTTTGCCTTAAGACTTGCGGTGACTCTGTACATTTCTCCAGAATTCTACGTGTAGCTCTCTCCTCTCTGTTACTCTGCCCTGCTTACTCTTGTCACCTTGGCCTTCCTGGGCTCTCAGCTTTATCTCTTCATCGTATGGCGACCACCAGGCTCCACCTGGGTGCCTCATCATGTGTCATGGTCTAAGAACTTCTCAGGTGCTAAGTTAGGTCATCATAAGGCTCACCCATTTGTTTCCCACCTTGCAGGGATCACTGTCATCCATATTTTGATGTCCACTACCTTGAAAACCATTGTCTTGTGTATTTTCTATAATGTTTGATTTCATAAAGGTGGGTATTTTTTCATCTCTGTTGCTCCATGGTAGTTTAAAGAAGAAATCCCTTTACAATGGATTTTATTTCAAAAAAAAAGTCCTCCTCTATGAAGTATTTTTCGTATATTAATCTTTTTTCCTAACACATGTACAAATTAGTATTTTCTTCAGAGGGGGTAATTGTTTCTTTTGTATTTTTACAGACTGACGTGATGTTGTCATTGCCATAGTCACCGCATTGCTAATTTCCAATCTAGTTTCTAGAATCCTCTTCCTTTCATCTTCTCTACTTGCCTCTGGTTAAAGACTACACACAGTACAAACAATTCCTTTTATTGTCTCAAAACAAATATTCAGTCATTTTTGATATCGTACTTTTATTTCAGGTGAAGCAGTCTCTCTATATTGAGGAAGAGTCCATAAAGATGACTTTTGAATTATGAACTGAAATGTGTTACCCGGTGACACTCAGAAACTGGTTTGTTTCACCCTTTAGAGTGACAAAGCACCTATGATAGAGAAATTACCCCAAAGTGTTCTTCTTCGAAAGGCCACAGCTCTTCACCCTAAATATTCAAGCAAATAGGTGGTGACAATCTGTCAATATAGTAGGAATTATAGTGTTATGTAGTGGAGCAAATTCTCAGATTCAGTAGAAATTTCATCTGGATAAACTTTAAGAGTTTTTCAAATACTGAGACTCTATGGTACTTATTTTCTGAGACATGCATAGAGTATAGGAGTCTTAGTCCTTTTATGTGCCAATCATACAAAGAAAAAATATCAAAATAAAAAAATTTCACATTTTGACATTCTTATCCTAAAAGTTAATAGTGGTATAGTAGATGTATGTACATACATGTGTGTTTGTGTGTGTATATTTATATACCCATGCACATATAACGTGTATTAATATATACACATGCATAAATGTATGCATGTATGTTAATCTGAATTAAATAGCATTCGAACAAAATATTCTATATCTATTCTATGAAGAAAGTCATCAAATTTAATACTTGCTATTTTGTATATCCTTGACAATGGCGTTCTCAGGTAAGCTTCGTTTTTAAGCATATTTTTCAACATAGGCCTGACTAAATCCTGACGGGTGAGTAGATGATGGTCAAAGGAGACTGAGAAGAAAGTTATGTACTTAGAGGTAGTATAATAGCATGAACAAAAACATGAAAAAGCAAGAGGGTTTGAGAAACCATAGCCATTTTGTATTAATTGAATGATGAAGTGGGAAATGATTTTATGTTAGCATTATACTTCTAGAACAATATTTTCAGCTTGTTCTGAACAATATGTTTACTCCTTGAAAGGAATAAACAAGTATGTATTAATGTCAACACTGAGATGTTCTTAGGAGGCTGGAGACTGGTCTATCCAAATGAGAGTAATATTCTCTAGAAATGAAAGAGAGAACAACAAAGGTAAAATGTGAAAGGAACTGGAAAAATGACCTGAAGGAAAATGGCAGAGCTTTATCATGCAGATGAACATAAGAGAGAAAATATAAATTTATCTTATTAGATTTGATCCACCTATTTTTTTTTATTTTTTCACTCAAGTTTCAGTGAACCTAAGTGAATAAAGATTTACAAATAACTTATTCCTCTGAGAAATGTCAGTGTATTCTGTAATAAAAGGGGACCACAGTCTAAATCAAAAGGTGCTTTATTATAGTGACCTCCATGTACTTTCATCTTCAAGTTTCTGCAATGCCATATTATTTGAGTGTTAAAATGGAACTCATTCTGTCTCAGTTCAGCTGAGACTACAGAAAGAGGAGAATGGGTATTTAGAACCCCTACATCCTAAAGCAAGCTGCTGCTAGACAACATATGTATTGCAAAGTGAGGCTATAAAACCTGCTTCTACTAGCATTAGCGGTCGTTCACCCCACCTGTAAAATGGTGCGGTGTGAAGAGTCCATAGAGAGTCCCTTTGGATAGCAAAATTGGAATTCTATGCATTTCCAAGCACTCTAACTTGCCATCCTCTCCATGGGGGAAGTGAGGAGGGCCTTTCCCACTCAAAACAAAGAAGCAAGCAAACAAACAACAACAATAAAACAGGACATCTGTTCACCCTTTGGCGTTCTAATAGTGTTTACCTCTTACCACAAACTGTCTAAAGATGAAAATCATTCTGGAGCTGCACCTAAATAGCACTATAGAGAAAGAAGATTGAACTGAATTTCCTACTACACTTAAGTAAAGGTGGATAAAGCACATACTACTCCAAAGATCAGCATTATCAGTGGGAGAGAGTCAGCCTGGACTTTCTAATAGAGACCCTGCCAAAGAAAAGATGACCAGGAAAAAAGAAACAAACATTGAGAGAGCATGAGGGTGTGGGGTGGGAAGAGATGATAACTGTAGGAAGACTAGGGGCTGACTAAGGGAGGGGAGTCTTAAATGATTACCCAGAGAAGAAGAGAACAAGCATGAGAATAATCTCTGAAAACAAATAAATAAAACCAAAAGACAGAATAGAAACTCTGGAGAGAAAGAAACAACAACTATGCGCTTCCACTTTCTGCAGAATAAATAATTGCCAGATTATAAAGGCAGGCACATAACATGCTCTTCTCCTAGGAAGAGGATAACTAGGTGATAGGATAACACAGACCACACCCATCCCACACTACAGCATTCTAATACTGAGGATGTCCAAGGTAGGTGGCGGGTGTGGTGGTTAAAACTGTTAAAAATTAATTGAAGCACAGAGAACTGCTTTTTTAAAAAAAAATTACAATGGACATACATATTAACATATGAAGTAAGAATGTGCTTGGGACAGCAAGGGACAGAAATAGGAGATGTGCTTGCAGATGCATTCAATGTCAGAAAAAGATCAAATCCAGACAGGTCTATAAAGGGACACAGGCAAAAATAACATTGATTTACAGAGATAAAATAGCTAGGGATAAACCTAACTAGAAATGTGCAATACCTATGTGAAGAAAACTTTAAAATCATTTTAAAGGCCTCAAAGGAAGGCTTGAACCATGTTCTTGAAGAGGAAGGATAAATAATGAAAGAATGTCAACTCTAAGTTGTTAAATTTAGCATGATGCAAATAATAATACCAATAGTTTTTCTCACATCCTTTGAGGGAGAAAAAGGACTTGATAAAACAGTTTACTTAAAAAATCATACCAAGAGATGCAAACACCCAAGAAATTTTGAACAAGGAAAAGCAATGGCTAGCCATAATAGATATTAAAACATATTTCCCAATAACTAAGTAGGATTGACATAAATTTTATTGACATGAAATAATATTGTCTGTCTCTAGAAAGATTAATAAGGAGAATAAGAAGTCCAAAAATAAGCCCAAATATATATAAGGATTGAATATATTTTATAGGGTTGTCTCAAGTCCTGTGGATAATTAACTGAATCATTAGGTCAGTGGTATTAGGAACACTGGGGGTTATTTGGAAAAATTTGAAGGTGGTGCCCTTCTTCTTGGTACATAATATCACAATGAATTCCAAGTGCATCACATATTCGAACATTAAAAAAATGAAAATCATAAAAATACATGAGAAAAACAGAGAATTACTTTATGTCATTCCAGCTGCTGAGGCCTTTCTATGATTCAAAATATAGAGGCTATGAAAGTTTATTTTTTAAAGAATAAAGTCAACAGCATTAAAAATATCACATAGATGAAGAAATACCATAACCTAAGCCCAAGAACAAATTAAAAGCTGAGAAAACATTTGCAATGTATATTGCAAAGGATTAAGAACTGCCAGAAATAACTAAGAAAAATATTAACAAATCAATAGAAAAATGAACACAGGGTATGAATAGGTAATTCAAATAAATGGAAATGGAAATACCTCTTAAATATTACAGCATGCTCAATCTCAATTTACTAAGAAAATACAAGTAATATAATGATATTTATTTTTCATCAATCCACATGACCAAAATGTGTAAGTCCAGTAACACCATGTTATTGAGGTTGTATAGTAATATTGCCATTGGGAATATAAATTTATAAAATTATCCAAAAGGAAAATTTGACTAACTCTTTTAGATGTATAAATTCAAAGAGTCTTTTAATCCAGTAATTCTAATTCCTCTATTTGGCTCTAGACAAATATTTTCACATATATGACATTATATAATTAAACCTGCCCAACAATGGAAGAGTTTTATTACTCATTCATGTTTTCTAATCAATAGAAATGAAACAACCTTGACTTTATTTCACTATGAATAGTATGTCCTCAAAAACTAGCTGTCCAAGAGAGCAGCAGTTCCAGAGAAGCCAAATACTTTGAACATGTAGCTATCTCTGACCTCCAGGATAATCAGCATTTTGTAGGCAAACCATGTCTCATTGTATCTTTTTAGCATTTGGCAGAAGATCTTTTCAAATCGGTGTCCAACAATTGTTTGCTGATGAATAATAGGTGAAAGAACAAAGTGCATTAGCAATAAAGCTATTTTTGCCTCTCTATCTTTTCTAGCTGTATTTAGATTGAAAGCTATGTATTATTGGGAATTGTCTACTCCCACTGGAATATGAGTTCCTCAATGGGAGAGAGCCTCACAGAATTATCATCATTGTGTTTCAAGCACATAGAACATTGTCTTATACAAAGCAGACAACAAATATGGTTTAAGAGAGTGGAATAAATGAAGCAAACATCGTTTCATAGTCCATTTGGCACTGCCATATATTTTCCTTGATATACCTGCCTCTTAATTTCTGTTGAACTCCTGGTTACCATCTGCACTTTGGATAGACATTTTCTAATATCTGACTATTCCCATTTGGGCCAGTTTTACACTGGTTCTTTTATTTAGAATATCCAATTATTTTTAGAAATTTTAAAACTTAACAAAATATTTTGTCTCCATAAATAATATTTAATTGAGGATTCTTCCTGAAAACATGCAAATGTAAATTTATTTTGCTTTTTAATTTATCTTGGACACTAACAAAGCCAAGTGCATGTAGAGTACTTTTAGTGACTACACAGGATTTATAAAAGCCGTGGCTACTTGGGTGATGGTAGTAAAGTCACAAAGATAAAAATATTACTTTTGCAGATTAGAAGAATTCAGGACATGAAAATTTCCCAGTCATAAAAATACATTAAAAAATGAAAAGATGTTCTCTAGAACAATAATAACTCGCTATACTCATGCCCTTCTATTCCGTATTTCAAGTGTTGTGTCTCTTTCTTCTGATCTTTCATTTATGGCTGAGTTACCTGATCTCTTAGTAAATTATTTAAAGACCCCACCAAATAGAACATGGGTTCTGTTAACAGTAAAGATGTAGAGGCAGCTGGGATCAACACAAGGTCAAGCCTTTTCTGCCGGAGTTATGTTGGTCTCATATCTAGACAGTGTTATTGTCTCAAAGCCATTTTAGCAATGATTTGCTGGCCTTGTGGAGACCTTGTTAGGAGTACTGTATTTTAATGGCTACAATAAATTTGATTGTCCCATTACTTAAGGATCTGTCGTATTTTGTCTCTCAAAAAATGAGAGCTATTGGTGATTAAAGATGAGTCCAACTCCATCCCTTCAAGTCTTTTATTGAAGGATGGCTACTAAATAAATAATAATTAATATTTAATAAAATAAACTGAATGATGAAAGTGCCTTTGAGCATGCTCTTCTTCATTCAGTGTCCAACTACAATTTGTTACCTTCTAGTCAGAAAACCTCTGTCTTGTTCTGATCCACTCCCTTTGGAGTTGTAAACCACTGTTTCTTACTTTCGTAGCACCACGAGAATAACTATCAGAACAAATTACAATGTGTTATCATCATTGCTTAATTTGTAATATTCTATATGAAAAGTTTTTAAAGATAGGGATAGTATCTTTTACTTTTGTGTCTTTGAATCTACCACAGAATGTGGCAAATAAAAGCTAAAAACACAATTGTGAAAGGAATAAGCACATGAAAAGGATCTTTCAATTAAACCCAGAAGTGTGAACAAAAATATATAAAAATTGATGAATGCAAGGAATTATAATGAAAGTTGCAAGCTACTGTTAATAGTTAATTTAACGCTAAGCATGTTTTTATTGTTAATACCACATTTTAATATCAATTTATTATTTACCTAATAGTTGTAGCTAAACTTATACTTTTATTTTAAAGAAACTAACTTCCTTAGGTTTATGCTGTAAAATCCCTTTAGCAGCCTGGAGTCTCTTATGTGCGGGTGCGTGCTGTCAATGACCTGATAGCAATGGGTTCATCATTACACCCCAGCACCAGGTACAGTAGATGCAGTATTATCAATGAAGAAAAGCTAACTTCTATTAAGAACCTGTGTGTTTCTAACAACAGTTATGCTATCATTTATTAAATATATCTTATTAGTGCATTTAACTTATAGGAATCCATATTTCTATAATTTAAAGAAAACAAAAAACAACTTCTCATTTTTACTGATGTATAGCATGTAGAGTAGTGTACAAACCATAAGCTTTCATGTCTATATGCCATCGAAAATATACACTTGTAAATGAATAGGAAATTATCACCATTCCAGAAACTTCCCTTGTGACTCTTATCAATCTTGACTTCTTTCTCCTCCCCAAAACACTCCTATCCTGATATCTGACACACAGGATTCATATTTCCTTTATGTGAAAAGTGTGTATGTGGGAGTATATTTATGTCATATTTTATGTCTTTATTTGTAGATAAAAGGTATGAAATTGCACCTTATGTATTATTTCATCTTTTATTATTGTGTATGAGATGCATCCATATTGTTCCATGTTATATGTGGGAGTAGTTATTATCATGGCTGTAAAATACCTTAGTAATTGAATATTCCACAATGTATGTGCATAATTATTTTGTTTATGAACATTTCATTTGTTTCCCATTTGGGCCTGTTATAAAAGCACTGTCATATACATTCTTATCCATATTTTTTGACACATATATACATATACATATATTTCTGTTTGCTCTATATCAAGGAGAGAGTGTGTGTATATGTGTGTGTGTAAAAATGCATGTTTATCCATGCTAGAAAATGAATTGAAATTAAGAAGTAAATTAAGTAATGAAACATGAAGTAATCTTTCATACTGGTAAAACCTGAGGAAGAAATATATAAGCAATTCTAAGATTTACCATTCATTGATTAATAACTGAAAATCTGGCTAGATGACCTCGTGGTAATTCTGTCATTGGTATCAGGAAGAAATACAGAAACGAATAAGAAATAAATATTAATTTTAAAAGTATAGAGAAACATAAAAGTATCTACGGAAGACTGTTTTACTGATTCAGTGCTGGATTTATAATTTACCCCAAGATGAGAAATGACTCTACTGTAGTCATTATGTAGTCATTATGTAGTACTACTACATTACTATCTACTGTAGTCATTACTGTAGTCATTTTATTTCCACAAACATTTTTAATTTACCCCCACAAAAAACCCAGCCTGTTATTGTGCAAGCTTTACAGGTAAGAAAACTAAGTCTCGGTGAATGTAGGTAGAAAACTTAAAATTTATTAAGTCATAACTCACTGAAGCAAAAACTAACAACTACATCTACTCTGGGAAGGTGGGGGGCAAACTAGTGTCGGGATAAGAAAAAAATCTGAACTGTAATTGATGTATTGCCGGAGGCTTAATGTGGGAAAGCCTGAGAGTTAAATAAAACAATGTATTCAATTAAATGTTCTTATGTGTGTGTGTAGAGAGAGTATATAAGTTTGCTTACATACATGTGAGTAAAATGAATGACAGCAATGATACAAGCGATGGGAGGGAGAAAATAGGATTATTTTGTCATTTGAAAGTACACACTATCCATGGGTCAGTATAGTGTTATGTGAAAGGGGGCTTGGATTAGTTATGAATGTATGTTGCAAACCATAGCAAACCCCTGAAAATGTTTTTAAACTGGCACTTTGTATGCTAAGGAATGAGAGAAAAATACAATTATGCAAACCACATAATTAAAATCACAAAAGTTAAAAAAACAGAAGACAAAATAGGAATAGGAACAAAGAACAAGGGCGAGAACAGAAAACAGTAACAAATATGGTAGATATTAATTCAAGTATATGAGTAATCACTTTGAATGTCAACGGTCTAGATGTTCCAAGGGAAAAACAAAAATTGTCAGAGTAGAAAAAGACCAAACTACATATTGCCTGTAAAAAACCCACTTAAAATATAAAAACATATGTAGACTAAAAACAAATGGATGAGGAAAGATATACCTTGCTAATACTAATGTTGGAAAATCAGCATAGGTATATTAATTTCAGACCAAGCAGGCTTCCAAGCAAATATAAAAATTAAAATAGGTAAAAAGTCATATTACATGATGATAAAGGGGTGAATTCTCAAAGAAGAAATGGCCACCCTTAATGTGTATGTGTCAAAGCATCAGAATATGCGAAGCAAAAACCATTAGAACTGTGAAAATTGGATAAATCTAATATTATAGTTGGAGACATCAACAAACCCTCTATCAGAAACAGACAGATCCAGCAGACAGAACATCAGTAAGGACACAGGCGAACTCAGTGAAACTATCAATCAACTGAATATAATTGACACCTATAGACAATTTCATCCAATAGCAGCAGAATATAAACTCTTCCCAAGCTAACATGGAAGAAACATTTATCAAGATAGGCCACATTCTGGTCCATAAAACATACTTTAACATATTTAAAAGAATAGAAATCATAAAATGTCTTCTTTCAGACCACATGGAGTTAAACTAGGAATCAATAATAGCAAGATAACTGAAAAATTTTGACACCCATCGAAATTAAACAATACACTTCTAAATAAAATATGAGTTGAAGAAATCTCAATAAAAATAATAAAACACTTTTGACTAAATAAAAACAGAAACACAATTTATCAAAATTATCCTGATTTCATTACTACACATTGTATACATGTATCAAAATATCACACACACCCCCAAAATATGTACAACTATTGTAAATCAATACAAATATAGGAATCAGCAAAAGCAGTGCTTAGAGGAAATTTATAGCATTGAATTCATATATTAGAAAAAAAAGAAGTATCTAAAATCAGTGATTTAAGCTTCCCCCTTAGGAAACTAGGAAAAGTAAAGTGGATTAAATCCAATGTGTAACAGAGAGAGGCAATAACTATTAGAACAGTAACCAATAAAATTGAAAATAGGAAATCCACAGAGAGAAAACCCATAAAATCACAAACTTGTTCTTTTAGAAGATTGAAAAAATGAAAAAATAAAATGATAAGTTTTTGGCCAGGCTAAGTAAAATAGAGAAAAAACAAAAATTACTAATGTCAGAAATGAAAGACGGAACATCATTAAGATCTTATGGACATTTAAAGGATAAAAAAGAATAATATGAACAACTTTAGGTTCATACTATTCTTTTTTTTTTTTTTTTAGATGGTGGCTCACTCTGTTGCCCAGGCTAGAGTGCAGTGATGTGATTTTGGCTCACTGCAGTCTCTGCCTCCCAGGTTCAAGCGATTTTCTCACCTCAGTCTCCTGAGTAACTGGGATTACAGGCATGTGCTACCACGCTTGGCTAATTATTTTGTATATTTTAGAGATCGGGTTTCACCATGCTGGCCAGGCTGTTCTTGAACTCCGGACCTCAAGCAGTCCACCTGCCTCGTTCTCCCAAAGTGCTGGGATTACAGGGGTGAGCCACCATGCCCATAGGCCCACATCTTTGATAACCTAGATGAAACGAGTCAGTTCCTTGGGGGCGGTGGTGGGGAGAACAATCTGCCAAAATTCACACAAGAAGAAATAGACAATTTGGATTGTCTTATATCTATTTACAATTGAATAAAAATTAATAACCTTCCAAACAGAAAGCACCAAGCCCAGTTTGGTTCACTACTAAATTCTACCAAACATGTAAGAAAGAGATTATGCCAAGTTCTTTACAATTTTTATTAGTAGAGGCAGAGGTAATACTCTAACTCATTCTTTGAGGCTTGCATCATACTAATACCAAAATCAGATAAAAAAGTTTTCCAAAAAAGTAAAATCAAAGACCAATAACTCTCATAAACACAGATGCAAAAATCCTCAGTAAATTCTTAGCAAGTTGAATCCAACAATGTATAAAAAGTATTACATACCAAGACCAAAAGGGGCATCCCACGTATGCAAGACTCCTTCAGCATTCAAAAATCAATTAGCAGAATCCACCGTCAGAATACACTAAAAAAGAAAAACAACATGATCACATCAATAGATGCAGACAAAGCCTTTGACAAACCCCAACAACTATTTGTGTTTAAAAAAAAACAACAACAACTCAGTGAACTATGAATGAGGGGGACTTCCTCCAATTGATAAGGTATACCTACAGAAAACTCACAGCTCACACCACACTTAATGGTGAGAAACTAGAAGCATTTCCACTAAGGTGAGAAACAAGACAAGTATGAGTCCTCTCACTACTCTTTTTCAATACTGTATTAGCAGTACTGGCTAACATAGTAAGAGAAAAAAAAATAAAGCACATTGATTGGGAAGAAAGAAATAAAACTGTCTTGATTGTAGATGAGTCTAAACAATGTCAAAAATCTGAAAGAATCAGCAAAAATCTCCTGGAACTAATATACTTCATAGAAACTTCATAAAAAGGTTAAAATATGAAAATCAACTTCTTTCCTTTATACCAGCAATGAACAAGTGGAATTAAAAATTGAAAACACAATACTATTTATATTAACATTAAAAAATGAAATAGTTATAATAAAATATGTATAAGATCTATATGAGGAAAACTATAAAATTCTGATCAAAGAAATCCAAGAATAACTAAATAAATGAAGAGATATTTCACGTTCACGGATAGGAAGATTCAATGTTTTCAAGTTCAGTTTTTCCAAAATTGGGCAATAAATTCAATTCAATTTTAATTAAAATCCTAGCAAGTTATTTTGTGTATAACAAACTGATTCCAAAATTTATATGTAAAGGTAAAGAGCCCAGAATAGTCAATCCATATTGAAAGTATATAGAATTGAAGGAATGAAAATCTTTACTTCAAGATTTACTATGAAACTCAGTAATCAAGAGATTGTAATAGTGGTGAGAAATTAGCTAAATAGATTAATGGAACAGAAAAAAGAGCCAAGAAATAGATCCACATAAACATAATTCACTGTTCTTTTTAATTTTATTTTAAAAAATTCATTTTAAGCTTCAGGTAACATGTTCAGGATGTGCAGTATTCTTACATAGGTAAACATGTGCCATGGTGGTTTGCTGTACCTTTCAACCCATCACCTCAGTATTAAGCCCAGCATACATTAGCTATTTTTCCTAATGCTCTCCCTCCCACCACTGGTAGGTCTCAGTGTGTGATGTTCCCCTCCATATGTCCATGTGTTCTCGCTGTTCAGCTCTCACTTACAAGTGAGAATATGCAGTGTTTGGTATTCTATTCCTGCATTAGTTTGCTGAGGATAATGGGTTCCAGCTCCATCCACAATCTTACACGGGACATGATCTCTTTCCTTTTTATGGCTGCATACTCTTCCATGTTATATATGTACCACATTTTCTTTATCCAGTCTATCAGTGATGGGCATTTGGATTGATTCCATGTCTTTGCTATTGTGAATAGTGCTGCAGTGAAATGGAATTGCTGGGTCAAATGGTATTTCTGGTTCTAGATCTTTGAGGAATCACCACACCATCTTCCACAATGGTTAAACTTATTTACATTCCCACCAACATTGTAAAAGTATTTCTATTTCTCTGCAACCTCACCAGAATCTGTTGTTTCTTGAATTTTTAACAATCACCATTATGACTGGCATGAGGTGGTATCTTATTGTGGTTTTAATGTTCATTTATCTAATGATCAGTGATGTTGAGCTTTTTATTCATTTTTGTTGGCCTCATGAATGTCTTCTTTTGAGAAGTGTCTGTTCATGTCCTTTGCCCACTTTTTAATGAATTTGCTTGTTTATTTTCTTGTAAATTTGTTCAAGTTCCTTAAAATTAACTCCAGATAGATTAAAGACTTAAATGTAAAACCCAAAGCTATAAAACTCCTAGAAGAAAATCTAGGCGATACCATTCAGGACTTAGGAATGGGCAAAGATTTCATAATGAAATCACCAAAACCAATTGCAACAAAAGCAAAATTTGACCAATGGGATCTAATTAAATGAAAGAGGTTCTGCACAGCAAAATAAACTATCATCAGAGCAAACAGGCAACCTACAGAGTGGGAGATAAATTTTGCAGTCTACCCATCTGACAAAGGTCTCATAATCAACTGATCTTTTATCATTCAGCAGAGCCAAGACCATGAAACAAAGGTAGTACTTTCAACAAGTAATACTGGAACAACTGGATATACACATGTCAAAAAATAAATCTAGACAGACTACAAGCTGTGCGTAAAAAGTAACTCAAAGTGATCACAGGCTTCAATGTAAAATGCAAAACTATAAAACTACTAGAAGATAACACAGGAGAAAATATAGGTGATCTTGGGTTTGATGATTACATTTTAGACATGAAATCACAGGCACAAACCATGAAAGAATTGATAGGGTAGGGACTGGCAAGATGGCAGAATCAGAACAGCTCCGATCTGCAGCTCCCAGTGAGAGGCGACAATGTGGTAGCATTCCTCGCTCTCGGCACCTCCCGGTCCCGGAGTCCGCTCTGGCTGCAACCCAGGAGACCTTCAGCCCACCCCTGCGCTGTGGGGGCCTGCCCTCTCTGGGGATGGCCGAGGCCAGACCCGGTTGACTCCCTCTGCTGGCAGAAAGGTGTGGAGGGAGAGGTGCAGTCAGGAGCTGGGGCACACATGGCTCTGGCAGGCCTGCCTGGGGCAACTGGCCAGCACCTGCTGGGCTTGATCAGGGGAGGAGCTCCCTCTGGGCTGCAGGAGTGCCCCGGCTAGGTGCCACCAAGTCCTGCAGTGAATGCCATTGAGAGGTGAAGCCAGCTGGGCTTCTGGGGCGGGTGGGGACTTGGAGAACTTTTCCCTGTAGCTAAAGGTTTGTAAACGCACCAATCAGCACTCTGTGTCTAGCTAAAGGTTTGGAAAGGCACCAATCACCACTCTGTGTCTAGCTAATGTGGTAAGGGACTTGGAGAACTTTTGTGTCTAGCTAAGGGATTGTAAACGCACCAATTAGCACTCTGTGTCTAGCTAAAGGTTTGTAAACGGACCAATCAACTCCCTGTAAAATGGACCAATCAGCTCTCCACAAAATGGAGCAAACAGTAGGATGTGGGTGGGGCCAGATAAGGGAATAAAAGCAGGCCACCCCAGCCAGCAGCGGCAACCTGCTCCAGTTCCCTTCCATGCTGTGGAAGCTTTGTTCCTTCTCTCTTCACAATAAATCTTGCTGCTGCTCATTCTTTGGGTCTGTGCCACCTTTATGAGCTGTAGCACTCACCACAAAGTTCTGCAGCTTCACTCCTGAGGCCAGCGAGACCATGAACCCACAGGGAGGGATGAACAACTCCAGACGGGAGGAACAAACAACTCCAGAGCACCGCCTTAAGAGCTGTAACACTCACCACGAAGGTCTGCAGCGTCACTTCTGAAGTCAGTGAGAACATGAACCCACCAGAAGGAAGAAACTTTGGACACATCTGAACATCTGAAGAAACAAATTCCAGACACCTCATCTTTAGAACTGTAACACTCACTGCAAGGGTCTGCAGCTTCATTCTCGAAGTCAGCAAGACCAAGAACCCACCAAATCCAGACATATCAGCAAGATCAATGCAGAAGGTGGTTATTTCTGCATTTCCAACTGAGGTACCTGGCTCATCTCATTGGGACTGGTTAGACAGTGAGTGGAGCCCATGGAGGGCAAGCCGAAGCAGGATGTGGTGTTGCCTCACCTGGAAAGCTCAAGGGGTTGGGAAACTCCAACCCCTAGCCAAGAGAAGCCCTGAGATACTGTGCAATCTTGGCTGTTCTGCAGCCTCCACTCATGATACCCAGGCAAACAGAGTCTGGAGTAGACCTCCAGCAAACTCTAGCAAACCTGCAGCAGAGAGGCCTTACTCTTAGAAGAAAAACTAACAGAAAGGAATAGTATCAACATCAAAAAAAGGACATTCATGCAGAAACCCCACCCAAAACCCACCAGCATGAAAGACCAGAGGTAGATAAATCTATGAAGATGAGGAAAACCAGCACAAAAAGGCTGCAAATTCCAAAAATCAGAATGCCTCTTCTCCTCCAAAGGATCACAACTCTTCACCAGCAAGGGAACGAAACTGGACAGGCAATGAGTCTGATAAATTGACAAAAGTAGGCTTCAGAAGGTGGGTAATAACAAACTCCTCCAAGCTAAAGGAGCATGTTCTAACCCAATGCAAGGAAGCTAAGAACCTTGAAAAAATGTTAGAGGAATTGCTAACTAAAATAATCACCTTAGAGAAGAACATAAATGACCTGATGGAGCTGAAAAACACAGCATGAGAACTTCATGAAGCATAAATAAGTATCAATAGCCGAATCGATCATGCAGAAGAAAGGATATCAGAGATTGAAGATCAACTTAATGAAATAAAGCATGAAGACAAGATTAGAGAAAAAAGAACGAACACAAATGAAAAAAAGCCTCTAAGGAATATGGGACTATGAGAAAGGAACAAATCTACATTTGATTGGTGTACCTGAAAGTGACTATTGTCCAGGAGAACATCCTCAACCTAGCAAGACAGGCCAAAGTTCAAATTCAGAAAATACAGAGAACATCACAAAGATACTCCTCAAGAAGAGCAACCCCAAGACACATAATCATCAGAATCACCAAGGTTGAAATGAAGGAAAAAATGTTAAGGGCAGCTAGAGAGAAAGGTCGAGTTATGTACAAAGGGAAGTCCATCAGACTAACAGCAGATCTCTCTGCAGAAACCCTACAAGCCAGGAGAGAGTGGAGGCAATATTCAACATTCTTAAAAGAATTGTCAACCTGGAATTTCATATCCAGCCAAACTAAGCTTCATAAGTGAAGGAGAAATAAAATCCTTCTCAAACAGGCAAATGTTGAGAGATTTTTGTCACCACCAAGCCTGTCTTACAAGAGCTCCTGAAAAAAGCACTAAATATGGAAAGAAAAAAACGGTACCAGCCACTGCAAAAACATACCAAATTATAAAGACCATCAACACTATGAAAAAGTCGCAACAACTAATGGGCAAAATAACCAGCTAGCATCATGACAGGATCAAATTCACACATAACAGTATTAACCTTAAATGTAAACGGGCTAAATGCCCCAATTGAAAGACACAGACTGGCGAATGGGATAAAGAGTCAAGAACCAGCAGTGTGCTATATTCAGGAGACCCATCTCATGTCCAAAGACACACATGGGCTCAAAATAAAGGGGTAGAGGAATATTTACCAAGCAAATGGAAAACAAAAAAAGCAGGGGTTGTAATCCTAATCTCTGAGAAAGCAGACTTTAAACCAAGAAAGATCAATAAAGATCAAGAAGGGCATTACATAATGGTAAAGGGATCAACACAGCAAGAAGAGCTAACTATCCTAAATATTTATGCACCCAATACCAGAGCACCCAGATTCATAAAGCAAGTTCTTAGAGACCTACAAAGAGACTTAGACTCCCACACAATAATAGTGGGAGACTTTAACACTCACTGTCAATATTAGACAGATCAACAAGACAGAAGGTTAAAAACAGTATTCAACACTTGAACTCAGCTCTGGACCAAGCAGACCTAATAGACATCTACAGATCTCTCCACCCCAAATCAACAGAATATACATTCTTCTCAGCACCATATCACACTTATTCTAAATTGACCACACAACTGGAAGTAAAACACCCTTCAGCAGATGCAAAAGAACGAAAATCATAACAAACAATCTCTCGGACCACAGTGCAACAAATTAGAACTCAGGATTAAGAAACTTACTCTAAACTGCACAAATACAAGGAAACTGAACAACTTGCTCCTGAATGACTCCTGGATAAGTAACGAAATTAAGGCTTTGAAACCAATAAGAACAAAGACACAACATACTGCAATCTCTAGGACACAGACAGAGCAGTGTGTAGAGAGAAATTTATAGCACTAAATACCCACAGGAGAAAGTGGGAAAGATCTAAAATTGACTCCCTAACATCACAATTCAAAGAACGAGAAAAGCAAGAGCAAACACATTCAAAGCTAGCAGAAGACAAGAAACAACTAAGATCACAGCAGAACTGAAGGGGATAAGACACAAAAAACTCTTCAAAAAATTAATAATCCAGGAGCTGGTTTTTTGACAAGATCAACCAAATAGACTGCTGGCCAGACTAATAAAGAAGAAAAGAGACAAGAATCAAATAGACACAAAATTTGATAAAGGGGATATCACCACTAAGCCCACAGAAATACAAACTACCATCAGAGAATACTATAAACACCTCTATGCAAGTAAACTAGAAAATCTTGAAGAAATAAATTCCTGCACACATACACCCTCCCAAGACTAAAGAAGGAAGAAGTTGAATCCCTGAATAGACCAATAACAAGTTCTGAAATGGAGGCAGTAATTAATAGCACACCAACCAAAAAAAGCCCAGGACCAGAAGGATTCACAGCCGAATTCTACCAGATATACAAGAGGAGCTGATACCATTCCTTCTGAAACTATTCCAAAGAATAGAAAAAGAGGGACTCCTTCCTAACACATTTTATGAGGCCAGCAGCATCCTGATACCAAACCCTGGCAGAGAAGCAACAAAAAGAAAATTTCAGGCCATTATCCCTGGTGAACATCGATGTAAAATCCTCCGTAAAATACTGACAAACTGAATCCAGCAGCACATCAAAAAACGTATACACCACGATCAAGTTGACTCTGTCCCTGGAATGCAAGGTTGGTTCAAAATATGCAAATCAATAAACATAATCCGTCAGATAAACAGAACCCATTACAAAAAAAAAACACAATTATCTCAATAGGTGCAGAAAAGGCCTTCAAAAAAATTCAACTTGACTTCATGCTAAAAACTCAAACTAGCTATTATTGGGACATATCTCAAAATAATAAGAGCTACTTATGACAAACCCAGAGCCAATATCATACTGAATGGGCAAAAACTGGAAGCATTCCCTTTGAAAACTGGCACAAGACAAGGATGCCCTCTCTCACCACTCCTATTCAATATAGTATTGGAAGTTCTGGCTAGGGCAATCAGGCAAGAGAAAGAAATAAAAGGTATTCAAATAGGAAGAGAGGAAGTCAAATTGTCTCTGTTTGCAGATGACATGATTGCACATTTAGAAAACCCCATAATCTCAGCCCAAAATCTCCTTAGGCCGGTAAGCAACTTCAGCAAAGTCTCAGGATACAAAAGCAATGTGCCCAAATCACGAGAATTCCTGTACACCAATAATAGACAAACAGAAAGCCAAATCACGAGTGAACTCCCATTCACAATTGCTACAAAGAGAATAAAATACCTAGGAATACAACTTACAAGGGATGTGAGGGACCTCTTCAAGAACTGCAAACCACTGCTGAAGGAAATAAGACACAAACAAATGAAGAAACATTCCATGCTCATGGATAGGAAGAATCAATATCGTGAAAATGGCCATACTGCCAAAATGCTATCCCCATCAAGCTACCAATGACTTTCTTCACAGAATTAGAAAAAAATACTGTAAATTTCAAATGGAAACAAAAAGAGACTGTATAGCCATGACAATCTGAAGCAAAAAGAACAAAGCTGGAGACATCACGTTACCTGACTTCAAGCTATACGACAAGGCTACAGTAACCAAAATAGCATGGTACTGGTACCAAAGCAGATATATAAACCAATGGAATACGACAGAGGCCTCAGAAATAACGCCACATATCTACAACCATCTGATCTTTGGCAAACCTGACAAAAACAAGCAATGGGGATGGACTGCCTATTTAATAAATGGTGTTGAAAACTAGCTAGCCGAATGCAGAAAACTGAAACTGGACCCCTCCCTTAAACCTTAAACAAAAATTAACTCAAGATGGACTAAAGACTTAAATGTAAGACCTAAAACATAAAACTCTAGAAGAAAACCTAGGCAAAACCATTCAGGACAGAGGCATGGACAAAGACTTAATGACTAAAACACCAAAAGCAATGGCAACAAAAACCAAAATTGACAAATGGGATCTAATTAAACTAAAGAACTTCTGTACAGCAAAAGAACTATCATCAGAGTGAACAGACAATCTACAGAATGGGAGAAAATTTTTGAAATCTATCAATCTGACAAAGGCCTAATATCCAGAATCTATAAGAACTTAAACAAGTTTATAAGAAAAAAAATTCAAAAAGAGGGCAAAGGATATGAACAGACACTTCTCAAAAGAAGACATTTATGAAAAAGGCTCATCATCACTGGGCATTAGAGAAATGCAAATCAAAACCACAATGAGATAGCATCTTATGACAGTTAGAAGGGTGATCATTAAAAAGTGAGGAAACAACAGATGCTGAGAGGACGTGGAGAAATAGCAAAGCTTTTACACTGTTGGTGGAGTGTAAATTAATTCAACCATTGTGGAACACAGTGTGGCAATTCCTCAAGGATCTAGAACCAGAAATACCAGTAGACTCAGCAATCCCATTACTAGGTATATACCCAAAAGATATATAAATCATTCTACTATAAAGACACATGCGCACGTACGTTTCTTGCAGCACTGTTCAGAATAGCAAAGACGTGGAACCAACCCAAATGTCCATCAATGATTGACTGCATGAAGAAATGTGGCACATATATGCCATGGAATACTATGCAGTCATAGAAACGGATGAGTTCTTATCCTTTGCTGGGACATGGATGAAGCCGGAAACCATCATTCTCAGCAAACTAACACAGGAACAGAAAACCAAACACTGAATGTTCTCACTTATAGGTGGGAGTTGAACAATGAGAACACATGGACACAGGGAGGGGAACATCACACACTGGGCCCTGTCATGGGGTGGGGAGGCTAGGGGAGGGATAGCATTACGAAAAAAACCCATGTAGATAACGAGTTGATGGGTGCATCAAACCACCATAGCACATATATACCTATGTAACAAACCTGCATCTTCTGCACATGTATCCTAGAACTTAAAGTAAAATAAAAAATTGATAAGCTTGACTTTATTAAAATTAAAAATGTCTACTCTGCAAAAGGCTGCAGAGGGAATGAAAATATGAGAAACAGCCTAAGAGAAAATACTTATGAAATATAGATTTGTTAAAGAACTGTTATCCAAAATACACGAAGAACTCTTAAAATTCAACAAGAAAACAACCAATTAAAAGCAGGCTGAAGATATTAATGGGAAACTCACCAAAGTAGATATATCGATGAACAATGAGCAAATGAAAAAACTTCTTATTACATGGACTTTGGATTATAATGATATGAAAATGTAGGTTTTTCTTTTTCTTTTTTTTTTTTTTTTTTTTGAGATGGAGTCTCTCCATCGCCGAGGCTGGAGTGCAGTGGCCAGATCACAGCTCACTGCAAGCTCCGCCTCCCGGTTTACTCCATTCTCCTGCCTCAGCCTCCCGAGTAGCTGGGACTACAGGCACCCGCCACCTCGCCCGGCTAGTTTTTTTGTATTTTTTAGTAGAGACGGGGTTTCACTGTGTTAGCCAGGATGGTCTCGACCTCCTGACCTCGTGATCCGCCCGTCTCGGCCTCCCAAAGTGCTGGGATTACAGGCTTGAGCCACCGCGCCCAGCCTAAAATGTAGGTTTTTCATTGTAACTAATGTACCATTCTGGTAAATGATGCTGATAATGGAGTAAACTATTGCTCTGTGAGCTCAGGGATTATGTAGAAAAATAGTCATACCTTTCTATCAATGTAGCTGTGAACCTAAAATTCCTCTAAAAAATAGAGTCTTAAAAAAATCTACTGGGTGGAAAATTTAATTATGTCTATAAAAATTCCGAATAGGATTAAATTTTATTCAGAATATGATTAAATAAATGACAAAGGCATGTCATAGACAATATGATTTACTTGAGTTGGGAAAATATCACCATTGTCTTTTGAAATTCAGAGGTATTATATACATCGACATGTTAGTAACTGGGCTTTGTGAAGAAGGTAGTATTTTCCTAAGATTAGAGATTGATGGAAAAAGGGCATCCCTTTCTTCTGCAGAAAAAACAACCCAGCCACTCTCAATAAATACAGATATGCTAGTAAATATATCTCTTAATCGATGACTTTCACGTTATGAGAGCTAGTTCTGCTTTTTACTCTTAGGAGCTACAAGACTTTCAATTAGAGATATTAGTCATTTACAGCTCAACTGGGTAAAGAGTTGATTAGCTAGACTAGAGAAAAAAATAGTAAGGCCGGATTGTGATGAAGGGATTTACCAAGCCTTTTAGAAGTGGTATTTTATTGAGATTAATGGGTGAGATCAGAACAGAACCCAGTGAAAAAAATGAATTACATAGTGGATAAGAAGTGTCAGATAAAAAAGGAAGCCTAAATGTAAACCAACTAATAGTGAGAAGATTGAGTTTCTTTTAATTATGTGATCAAAATGTCATGAGAATAGGAGTAAAGGCTTGGAGTATCCTGCAGTGATAAATTTCTGATGAGGTAAATATTTTGTACCTATAAATCCCATGTGGATAGCTTTAGATGGGCTGTATGTGTGTTTGGTACTGCTTCTGTCAATGTTTATATTGAGCCATCCTCAGACCCTGTACGTTACTACTTGATTCTCAGTTCTACCGCAGCCATTTAGGTCTCAGTCCTGGAGACAAATAAAATTAGAACAAAGATGGGCAAATATTGACAATAGCAGCAAGTAATAACTGATAGCCAGCTTGCCAAAGGGGCTATAAGAAGTAAGATGCAGAGTTCAAAAAGTATGTAATAATTCTAGGTTTTACATAATGGATATGAATATGTGAGCCTGATTTATCAAGATAAGTGGGACTGAGGTAAGATTTATTTAAAAATAGTGATATTGAAAACGTTAACTCATTTGGTGCAGTGGTGTGCACCTGTAGTCACAAGTACTGAGGATGATGAGGCAGGAGTACAACTTGTTCCCAGAAATTTGGGCCAAGCCTGAGCAACATAGCGAGCCCCATCTTAAAGAAAAAAATAATTAAAAAAAGATAACCACCAAATATGTGGCAACTTTTTTGGGGGGTCCACTTCCTTTTTCAACAGTGTTATGTTGTTGAGAAATAGCTGAAATGAGTCAGAACTACTTATGTTGTTTCCTTAATATGTAAGGTTGAAAATGTTTCTTAACATCTTTGACACTCAATTTCAGTAACTGTAAAATGATACCTATATTATATATACACATATATCATTGATTAATAGAATGATGAATAAAAGACCCACTTATAACAAATCTTCTCTATGTATGTAATGTATAATGCTGTCTCTTTATACACAGACACATACGGACTTAATGTGACATAGACATAGCCTGATGTTCAATCAAGAGAAGCTAAAATGCAGTTTTGATTAGTAGGTAAAGGAAATATAAAGTTACATTTTTAGGTAGCTCTGATTTCAAATGCCAACTATTGACCCTTTTCACCTTTTCCATTACTCATTGGATGAAGACTCTTCAGATTTGATTGCTATACTGTGACCAACATTTACAATGGAATTTTTGAAATATAATGAGAAAAAGAGCTCCTCATGTGTTTAAGCTTCGATAGCCACACATTTCATCACACAGCAACTCAGAACCTTATACAGTCAAATGCAGGTGGAATTATCAATGATACTGTTTCCTTTGTGCAAGAAGAAAACTGGTCTGACCAGAAAACAAAAACAGAAACAAACAAACAAAAAAGAAAATGAACAAAAAACACATTCAAATTCACCAATCAGAAAGCTGACATCATCTAAAGCAAATTAAATGCTTGTTTCTTGTAGCTTTCTTTAACCAATATCTCATTATTCTGATCTCAATTCCATTCCCTGAATCCATGAGCCACTCTCTTGAGTTTCTTTTTTCTCAACAGGTGATGTAAGAATGAGAATAACATGTGCAGAGATGTATATCTGATGTCAATAATTTCATTTTAATAAAAAGTTTGTTTTCCCATTTTTATTTGATAGGTGTGATGATGTATTCCTGGAATTGAAATGAACCTTCTTTATATTTTCTTTTATTAATAAAGATATCTATTGAAACACAGTCTAAAAGGTTTTTATAAAATGAAAACAAGGTGTCAAACCTATTACTTAGGCAAACCACTAATTTTTATGCAGATTAAAATTCAATACAGAATGCACATTTATTCCTACACTGTGCCCATGAGGGAGAAATCAGTCTCTGCAATAAACAAAACTTTATGCCTTGTTGGAAAGCTCAAATCTCAAAAACCAAAGGCAACTTCACATTTTGTGACGCAGAACAAATACCGCAACCACATTATGTATCTTCGGTATTCTACCCTGTTGGACAGATTCTGAGACTCTTTCATAGATCCTAAGTCTATCACCATAATGTTTTTTTTTTTTTTCAACTGCATGGTATCAATATCTCATTAAATAGCTATTGTTTCCTACTCTTGTCTGCAAGGTATACCTTTGTCTTTGTTAAGTATAGCATGGTCTCTCCTCTCTCAGTGTCCAAAAACTTCTCTTTCCTTGCTCACTAGGAGATAATTTCTTGGGGTCTTAAGTTTCTCTCATGTATAAATCATAAATTTGCTATATTAAGAAACACAGATATTGTAGTCACCCAGCTACTGGCTGGTATTCATTCATCTCCTTTTTCCCTAAAATAAAGGACAAGGGCTTTTTAAACATTCTGAGTCTGTAGTCTTACTTTCCACAAGATAAAATGCATCCGAAATAATGCTTTCCAAATAATATTGCTAAATAATCCAACTAACGTAGTACGTGTAATACTGGCATTTTTTATTATACCTGAAGTTTTGAAATACATTTGTGGAACGTGCAGGTTTGTTGTAACACAGGTATACGCATGCCATGGTAGTTTGCTACACCCACCACCCATCATCTGCATTAGGTATTTCACCTAATGCTACCACTCCCGTAGCCTCCCCACCCTTTGAGAGGCCGTGGTGTGTGATGTTCCCCTCCCTGGGTCCATGTGTTCTCATTGTTCAACTCCCACTTATGAGTGAGAACATGTGGTGTTTGGTTTTCTGTTCCTGTGTTAGTTTGCTGAGAATGATCATTTCCAGCTTCATCCATGTCCCTGCAAAGGACATGAACTCATCCTTTTCTATGGTTGCATATTATTCCATGGTGTGTATGTGCCACATTTTCTTTATCCAGTCAATCACTGATGGGCATTTGGGTTGATTCCAAGTCTTTGTTATTGTGAATTTATTGAGAGTGGCTGGGTTTGTTTTTTCTGCAGAAGAAAGGGATGCCCTGTTTTTCCATCAATCTCTAATCTTAGGAAAATACTACCTCCTTCACAAAGCCCAGTTACCAACATGCCGATGTATATAATATCTCTGAATTTCAAAAGACAATGGTGATATTTTCCAACTCAAGTAAATCATATTGTCTATGACATGCCTTTGTCATTTATTTAATCAGAGTCTCGCTCTGTTGCCCAGGCTGGAGTGCAGTGGCCAGATCGCAGCTCACTGCAAGCTCCGCCTCCCGGGTTTACTCCATTCTCCTGCCTCAGCCTCCCGAGTAGCTGGGACTACAGGCGCTGCAACCTCGCCTGGCTAGTTTTTTTGTATTTTTTAGTAGAGACGGGGTTTCACCGTGTTAGCCAGGATGGTCTCGATCTCCTGACCTCGTGATCCGCCCGTCTCGGCCTCCCAAAGTGCTGGGATTACAGGCTTGAGCCACCGCGCCCAGCCTAAAATGTAGGTTTTTCAATTGTAACTAATGTACCATTCTGGTAAATGATGCTGATAATGGAGTAAACTATGCTTCTGTGGGCTCAGGGATTATGTAGAAAAATAGTCATACCTTTCTATCAATGTAGCTGTGAACCTAAAATTCCTCTAAAAAACAGAGTCTTAAAAAAATCTACTGGGTAGAAATTTAGATTATGTCCATAAAAATTCCGAATAGGATTACCAGGTCTTTGCTATTCTGAACAGTGCTGCAATAAACATACGTGTGCGTGTGTCTTTATAGCAGAATGATTTGTAATCCTTTGAGTACATACCCAGTAATGGGATTGCTGAGTCTAATGGTATTTCCGGTTCTAGATCCTTGAGGAATCGCCACACCGTGTTCCACAATGGTTGAATTAATTTACACTCCCACCAACTGTGTAAAAGGGTTCCTATTTCTCCACATCCTCTCTGGCATCTGTTGTTTCCTCACTTTTTAATGATCACCATTCTAACTGGCATGAGGTGGTATCTCATTGCGGTTTTGCATTTCTCTAATGACAAGTGATGATCTTTTTTTCACATGTTTGTTGATTGCATAAATGTCTTATTTTGAGAAGTGTCTGTTCATATTCTTCACCCACTTTTTGATGGGGTTGTTTTTTTCTTTTAAATTTGTTTAAATTGTTCGTAGAGTCTGGGTATTAGCTCTTTGTCAGATGGACAGATTTCAAAAAATTTCTCCCAATCTGTAGGTTGCCTGTTCACTCTGATGATAGTTTCCTCTGCTGTGTAGAAGGTCTTTAGTTTAATTAGATCCCATTTATCAATTTTGGCTTTTATGCCATCGCTTTTGGTGTTTTCGTCATGAAGTCTTTGCCCATGCCTCTATCTTGAATGGTATTGCCTAGGTTTTCTTCTATGGTTTTTATGGTTTTAGGTCTTAACGTTTAAGTCTTTAGTCCATCTTGAGTAAATTTTTGTATAAGGTATAAGGAAGGGGTCCAGTTTCGGTTTTCTGCATATGGCTAAACTGTTTTAAAAACAAAGAAACTAATTTTGGAGAGGATAAATAATTGATCACATACTATACAAGTGATAAAACCAGAACTTAAGGAAACCCTGATTTTTTTTTTTTTTTTTTGAGGCGGAGTCTCGCTCTGTCGCCCGACTGGAGTGCAGTGGCCGGATCTCAGCTCACTGCAAGCTCCGCCTCCCGGTTTCACGCCATTCTCCTGCCTCAGCCTCCCAAGTAGCTGGGACTACAGGCGCCCGCCACTTCGCCCGGCTAGTTTTTGTATTTTTAGTAGAGATGGGGTTTCACCGTGTTAGCCAGGATGGTCTCGATCTCCTGACCTCGTGATCCGCCCGTCTCGGCCTCCCAAAGTGCTGGGATTACAGGCTTGAGCCACCGCGCCCGGCCAGGAAGCCCTGATTCTTAGAACCCCTGTTGGAACATCATGTTTCTCCTTTGATTAAAATACCCATTATATAGTTGTAGTGCTCTCTTCCAAGAAAATGTAGTCTTCCAGGTAATTGGTCTGAAAGTTTCTTTGCAGAGCAAACGACTTTGTAGAGAAAATAGCTTTGAAAGTCTGTTGAGGGGCAGAACTCTGAAAGCATGCTAAGGCAGAAAGAGAAAGACACCTAGCTCAATAAAGAAAAGAGGGAGGAAGCTAAAGAGCTTAGCAATGTCAGGGGGTAGGGTAAAGGGAATGGGTGGTCCCTGGATGCTAGAAAGAATGAACAAAGACTTTAAGGAAAGTCTGTCTCCTGGAGTTGATGGTGGTATGAATATACTTTTTGTGCACAATCTATAGTAAATCTCAGATTGCGCTTTAAAGAGGTTTTTTTTTTTAAAGAATGTGGAAAATGCCAAGTACTGGTGCAAGGATAGACTACTACAGCGGATGCCCACTGGGCATCTGACTTTTGGTATCATACCCATCACAGAAATATGCTGAAAATAGGTGGAAAGAGAAAAGGCCGGACTTCTGCTGTCAAGGAACAGCAGAAATAAATGTTTAGGATTCAGGGATCTCGTGATAAAATGCAAAAGGAGAGAATGGAACCTCACTGGATTATATGTGTGAAACAAACTTGCTGTAGGAGTTCAAGAGAAAGGGTAGAAACCTATGTATATTTGGAAATAAGTAGAGTCTCTAAGACTAAAGGCAAGCTGACCATAAGCCTGTACTCTCATTGAAGAAGTCCTTTGCACAGGAATATGAGTTAATAATTCTGAAACCGCAATACATGAATAAAGAATTTAATATTTAAGTAAATTGGTGATGGGTAGTCAAAGCCAAGTTTCTGACTGTTGTGTGTGAAGTTTCAGAGAAGAAAGAGGTGAAGGTGGAACAATCCATGTGACAATGAATTTGATTTAGAGAAATAAGTATGAACTCCTGTTGTGCTTCACACAGATACACATAGTTTCATATAGAAATATGTATGAATGTATTTATATATAATCTGCATAAGATACACCCATATATATTCCCTGTCAGCTTACAGGGCCTGGAAGCAACACACTCTCATTAAAAATAAATATACTTAGAGCCAGATCTTCTTTTCAAATACCATTACCTAATAAAAGAAACCAGGAGTGCTAGCAGAAATGACGGACTCTAGGTCTGGGCAGGATATATACCGGTGAGCAGAAGCATTTTGTACAGCTAAAATTAAGAAAGTATACACACACACACTCTGTGTGGTTTAGTTTACATACTGTAATAAAGAACTATCTGTGACTGGGTAATTAATGAGAGGTTTAATTGACTCACAGTGCAGCAGGTTGTACAAGCGCATGGCTGGGAGGCCTCAGGAAACTGACAATCATGGCAGAAGACAAAGAAAAAGCAAGTCCATGTTAACATGGTAGAGTGGGAGAGACAAAGGAGGAAGTGCTACATACTTTTAAACAACCAGATTATGGGAGAACTCAATGACATAAGAACAGCAAGCAAAAAAATCTGCTCCTATGATTGAATCACCTACCATCAGGTCCCTTCCCCAACACTGGAAACTACAATTCAATATGAGATTTCCAAGGGGACACAGAGACAAACTAGATCATTTAGCATCCGACCCCTCCCAAATCTCATTTTCTTCTCACATTTCAAAATAAAATCATGCCTTCCCAACAGTCACCCAAAGGCTTAACTCATTCTAGCATTAACTCAAAAGTCCAAATCCAAAGTCTCATCTAAGACAAGGCAAGTCTCTTTCACCTATGAGTCTATAAAATCAATAACAAGTTAGTTATTTCCAAGATACAATGGGGAGACAGGCATTGAGTAAATGTTCCCATTCTAAATGGGAAAAATTGTCCAAAACAAACCAGCTACAGACCCCATGTAAGTCTGAAACCCAGCAGGGTGTGTCATTAAATATCCAAGGTCCCAAATAATCTCCTTTGACTCCATGTCTGACATCCAGGTCACACTAATGCAAGGGGTGTAATCCCAAGGCTTTGGGTAGCTCTACTCCTGTGGCTCTGCAGGGTACAGCCCCACAGCTGCTTTTACAGCCTCTCATTGAGTGCCTGTGGTTTTTCCAGGAACATGATGGAAGCTGTTGGTGGATCTACAATTTTGGGGTCTGGAGGCCAGTGGCCCTCTTCTCATAGCTCCACTAGGCAGTGCCCCAGTGAAAACTCTGTGTGGGGGTTCCAACCCCACATTTCTGTTGTGCACTGCCCTAGTACAGGTTTACCATGAGGGTTCCACCCCTGCAGTAGATTTTAGCCTGTACATCCAGGCATTTCCATACATCCTTTAAAATCTAGGTGGAGGCTCCCAAGCATCAACTCTTGCCCTCTGTGCACCCACAGGCTCAACACCAAGGAAGCTTCCAGGGCATGGTGCTTGCCTCCTCTGAAGCAATGGCCCGAGTTGTACCTTTGCCCCTTTCAGCTGCAGTTGGAGGTGGAGTAGCTACAATGCAGGCTGCCATGTCCTGAGGCCCTGGGCTGTCCCATGAAACCATTGTTTCCTCCTAATTCTCCAGGCCTGTGATGGTATGGGCTACCCTGAAGGTCTCTGAAATGTCTTGGAGGCATTTCTTTCATTGTCTTGGCTATTAACATTTGGCACCTCTTGTGCAAATTTCTGCAGCTGGCTTAAATTCTTACCTAGAAAATGGGTTTTTCTTTACAACCACGTGGTCAGGCTGCAAATTCTCTACACTTTTGTGCTCTGTTTCCCTTTAAAATATAAGTTGTAGTTTCAGATAATCTCTTTGTTCATGCAAACTAGCATGTGCTATTAGAAGCAGACAGGCCACATCTTGAATGCTTTGCCGCTTAGAAATTTCTTCCATGAGATACCCTAAATTATCTCTCTCAAGTTCAAAGTTCCACAGATCTCTAGAACAGGGGCACAATGTTGCCGGTCTCTTTGCTAAAGCATAGCAAGAGTGATCTTTGCTCTGCTTCCTGATAAGTTCCTCATTTTCATCTGAGACCACCTCAGCCTAGACTTTACTGTCCATATCACTATCAGCATTTTGGCCACAGCCACTCAACAAGTCTCTAGGAAGTTTCAAACTTTCTCTCATCTTTCTATCTTCTTCTGAGCCCTCCAAACTTCCAAATTCTGCCCATTACCTAATTCCAAATTCACTTCCATATTTTCAGGTATCTTTATAGCAAAGCTCCACTCCCAGTACCAATTTTCTGTATTTGTTCTCACACTGCTATCAGGCAGTACTTGAGACTGGGTAATTTATGAAGAAAAGAAGTTTACTTGACTCACAATTCTTCTTACTATACAGGAAGCATGGCTAGGAAGCCTCAGGAAAGTTACAAAACTATGTCTTACCATGACAAAGCAGGAGACAGACAGTACAAAGTGGGAAGTGCTACACAGTTTTAAACAACCAGAGAACTTATGAGAACTCACTGTTTATCATGAGAACGGCAAGAGGGAAATCTGCCCCCATGATCCAATCAACTCCCATCTGGTACCTCCCCCAACATTAGGAATTGCAATTCAACATGAGATTTTGGTGGGGACACAGAGTCAAACCATATTTCACACACACACACACATATGCACACACGCACATGCACACACAATGAAGGCGGCATGCCAAAGAAACACAGGAATTATTATTCAAGAGTCCATACTGATACAATATTGGAATAAATATATTGAGAGTAAACACATTTCTCATGCAGAAGAATTCTAGATAATTTATCTAGATTTCATTTGCAAGGAAGTAAAGCATAACTCCCTCCTTAAATATGGGCTGTACATAGTGACTGTCTTCTAAATAATGCATGGGAACAAAAGAGGAAAAGAGTAACTTTACAATGAAGAAACCAGACAAATACTATTTGTGATCAAGGTTCATCTCAATAGTGACAAGTCTTGATAATACGAACCCTTGGAATATGATGAAAATGATGCTTCACTTTTATATTTTTCTTTCTGTAAACACATACCCTAGTTTAATCATGAGAAACATGTCAGACAGGACAGAGATGAGGGACATTCTATGAAACAAAGAAAGTCTGACAAATTGTCATGGCCAAGAGTAGCCTAAGGAGACGTCATATCTAAATGTACAAAATGATACCTTGGATGGAATTTTAAAATAGAAAAAAGTAGATTAGGTAAAAAGTTAGAAATTTTAATGAAGAATAGACTTTAGTTAATAATAATGTATCAATATCGGTTTATTAATTGTGATGAATGTGCTGAGTCAATGTAAGAAGGTAGTAATAAGGGAAAGTCTGGGTATATGGGAAGTCTGTGGACTGCATAATTTTTCCATAAACTAAAACTATTCTTAAATGTTTCTTTAGGCCGGGCGTGGTGGCTCACACCTGTAATCCCAGCACTTTGGGAAGCCGAGGCGGGCAGATCACGAGGTCAGGGGATCAAGACCATCCTGGCTAATCCGGCGAAAGCCCATATCCACTAAAGATACAAAAAAGTCGCCAGGCATGGTGGCGGGCGCCTGTAGTCCCAGCTACTCGGGAAGCTGAGGCAGGAGAATGGCGTGAACGCGGGAGGCGGAACTTGTAGTGACCAGAGATCGCACCACTGAGCTCCAGCCTGGGCAACAGAGTAAGACTCCGTCTCTAAACATACTACATGACAATGTCAATTCTCACTTATACAATTTTTTAAAAATTGAAAACGTTTGACCACTCATTCTTTTGGAGAAGCTGTGTTGAAATGGCCACAAAACTGTACATTCCCTCAGGAGGTGAATTTAGCAACATCTAACGAAAACTACATAGGTTTTTTAACTCTTTGATCCCCCAAGTTCGCTTCTAAGAATTCACTCTGAGACATGTTTCCAGTAATACAAAAATAGTTACCCAGAAAAAGATTTATGTGGCATCATTTGTAATGACAATTATTGGGAAGAAAAAAACTGTGAACCCATACTTAAGATAATGTTTGAATAAATAATGGTACAGCTCATATAGTAGAATACTATGAGTCTGTGAGAATGAATGAAGATCTCTATGAAACAGAGTGAAAAGAGCATAGTGCATGTATATATGTAATATGCTACAACTCAAGGAAATAAGGAAATAAATATTTTAAAATCCGTATCTATTTGTCCTTCCCTTGTGTTGCTGTTTTCCCAGATCCCTTAGAATGGGGGAAAGTATCTGGTGTTATATAACTACTTTTTATAGAAACTTTCAATTATTCCTTCTGATTTTCATCTAACTCTGAACTGTGCTTGTATGCACCTAGTTTCTGAGAATTGCAACAGAAATAATCTGCTTCTTATGGTTTTTCTCCTTGTAAGTTTCATGACAGTTTTCTGAGATGTGTCAAGTCAGTAATTGCCCATTTAATTGATTTTTTGAAATTGTTAAACTCTATCTCTTCTCATTTTTATACCTGTTATTTTTCCTTACCTGTTATGGTCATTTAATGTCATTTTCGAAAGAAAAGGGATACCTTTATATATTCAATAGAAAAGATTTACCCACCTCTTACATCATTTCAAGCAGGATTTCAATATAATAATGATGTACGTTAAAAAGTGTATCACTTCAGTTGCTGTCGATAAAAATACTTAGAAGGATTTAATCGTAGAGAGATATCAGAAAGAGGCAATTCAATAGTGGAAATAAATGAAGATAGCTGATTGAACAGGGTATTGTTAAAAAGCGAGATGGGGCAATGGAGTTATTTGGGAACTATTTTGAAGGTACGTTATTGCACTTATTGATTGTTCCTAGGGGATAACGAAAATGAAGGAAGAAATACAACTCTTAATTTTCCAGTGTAAAGATTGAGATTTCTTTCCTGAGAAGATGACTGGTAAATGAGTACATTTGTCAGACTGGGTGTTAGAGGGAGTAGTATTTCAAGGGCTACATTTTACATGTATTACATCCAAGTCCTGACGGTGAAATCATTTGCAGTATTATCAAAACAAAGCATCATAGCTAGAAAGATACAACTAATTGATATGTACTAAGTTTTCCTGGTTCTCAGTTTAAAAACAAAATTAGATGTGCAGCCTTCTCACATTGATTGGACAAAAAAAATTCCCTTTGGTCAAATCATAGGTTAAAATAGACTCAAAAAAGGCTTAGCGTCCTAATTTTCAGGGATGCCAGTTCAACAACTGGAATACTGTTAATGAAATTATATGGCAGTTGTACCATCAGAGAAGTTATAAAGCTGAAAATTAGAAATAATTTTGGAGGAGACGAAAAAAAACTTTGGCTGCATACGTTTGCTCATAGCCTAAATTATTAATGAAAAACTTAATACTATAATAGGCGAGTGCCTACACAATATTCAGTTTTCTTTAAAGCTGATCAATTAAAAATGCAAATGATGGCCGGGCGCGGTGGCTCAAGCCTGTAATCCCAGCACTTTGGGAGGCCGAGATGGGCGGATCACGAGTTTAGGAGATCGAGACCATCCTGGCTAACATGGTGAAACCCTGTCTCTACTAAAATACAAAAAACTAGCCGGGCGACATGGCGGGCACCTGTAGTCCCAGCTACTCGGGAAGCTGAGGCAGGAGAATGGCGTGAACCCGGGAGGCGGAGCTTGCAGTGAGCTGAGATCCGGCCACTGCACTCCAGCCTGGGTGGCAGAGCGAAACTCCGTCTAAAAAAAAAAAAAAAAAAAAGCAAATGATTTCATTAACACATTGAATGTATGTTAAGCATGCAAATCTAAATTGCTCATGATATTCATAATGACATAATGATTAACGTATTCATTATGTATACACATACCATTCAAAGCTCTCTTGTGCTGAGTGGCAGCAGCCAGAAAAGGTACAAGCTTGCCTGAATTTCTATACAGGGATTTCTTTAAAATGACACTCAGGTTGCTGATGATTCATAAGTCTGCATTTGTATACAAGTGTTCTATAAAAATAAAACTGTTTCTTCGCCTCTTCAGTGCTTGGTTGATTAAGTTAAAACAAATTATTCCACCACAAGCAGTTTGAGCAGTTCAAAAGAATTGATGTTATCTCTAGGACACAATTACCTTTCTATAATAATCATATACGTCTAGTTTGCTCCAATAAATGAATGAACTCACTATATACCGAGCTAGATGTGGCTCAGAGTTGAGTAACATACACTGCCTATCTTCAAAGAGACCCTTCTGTCATCAAATTTCATTGCCCTTAGACACTTTCCAAAATCTAGTGAAATGGAATTTTGGCTGAGAAAGAAGGCAGGCAAAGAAAGGCATTTTGCAACAGCAGCTAACAGTGAACTCCCTCCGCTTTTACCAGTTAGTCTATATACTTCTTTCATGTAGGGGAAATGCTGGGTGTGAAAATAATCATATTTTCCAAAAATCATCCTCCAACACACACACTCACCATCCACCCAATCATTTGCCCCCTAGGTCTCCTTAGTAAGGTAGTGGGAGAAATAATGGGTACATGTAAAGTTGTGAGTGCTCATTGATGACAGCCAACGAGAATGGATTTTCTGTGGAAATTCTGATTGTGATTGCAGCAATAAGCAGACATTTAGCACAGCAATTTTTCATGAAGTATGGTGCCAATTTTTGACACACTGTTCTCCAAAAAGTCTATACCACTTTTAAGTTCCAATTGAATGCTCTAAGGATGACACCAAAAACTGAGCTGCAATTCTTCATTGAATTCCTGACTTTCACTGGCCTTAGGGCACTAAAGTCATATTTGTATGCCACAAAGAAGAAAGAAGTCCAAAGGAGCAAACTGAAGTGTCCTCCTATTTGGAAATATTTGTTCACTTATTCATTTTTAACAAGCCCAAATACAGATATGCAAACCAGACAAAACATGCCAGATGACTGTGTCTGTTGTAAATAATGTAATAAATGTCAGTCTCTACAGTTTTAGTCCCAATTTCACGTTTGTATTTTATTTCTCCCTCTAGCAAAAATGACAAAGTTAAAAGGAAATATGTATTATGTGTCATCAGTGGTACTATATAAGAGCAGAAGTGCCTTACCATACATCAGCTCAAATATTACAAGGCAGAGGCAGAACCATTTCATTGAGAGAAATGTGTTTTCATTTCAGGTGGTGAAATCAACTCCAATTACTCATTTCTGGACTTAACTGCTTCCCATTACTGAAGCCAACACTTGAAAGATGGTTAGGATTCTCTAATGAGGTATTAGATGTGATGGCTCCTACTAACATAATCACGACTGCTGCAGAAATGGGTCTTCTCTCCTGCTTGTTTACACTGCTAGAATGTCTTTAATGGAACTGTGGGAGGGTAGAAACCTCGTCATTAAGCAACAAGATTTGGAGATGGAACTGCTCATGATTTGGTCCCCTGGTTTGTCAGCCTGCATTTCATCATCTATGAAATAATAGCCTTCTTAATGTTCATTTCATGGTCAGTTAGTATGTGAGATCTATGTATTCTTGGGTATTTCTACCTAAGCATGGAGGCTAGAAAACAGGAAGAATCTAATTGCTAAGATATAACAGAACACCTCATTTATTTGCTGTTTATGGACATATCTAGGCTTATAATGTGGCAAAAGTCACAACAAGAGGAGGGTGGAATGACCTAAGACAAAAGTAATCTTTGCATCTCACAATTCATACCAGCTCTTAAGATTTTGCTGTGATAGTTTGCTAAGAATGATGGTTTCCAGCTGCATCCATGTCCCTACAGAGAAAACCAAACAGCATGTCATAGGTGGGAACAATGAGATCATGGACTAAGGGGACATCACACAATCATAAATGCATTAGTTTACATGATATAATCATGCACTACCCTAGAATTAAGTATAATACCCAATAAATAGATGCTCAGTGGAAAAAAAAGATTTTGCAGGAAAAAAATACTATTTATTTAATTGATTTTTTCCCCCAATAGTTCATAATGAATGAATAACAAGTAGGTAAAGTTAATCCTAGAAGCAAAAAATAGAAGCTTAACTTGTTTCTTTCTTTCACCTGGTTAAAGGATAGACCCCAAACACTTCAGTCCAGTCATATAGGGGACATTAACGCTCAGGTCCCAGTGCAGAAATGAGGTTCCAGAACTGTGAAGAGAATGAAATTAATCTAGAACTTAAGTATCTAGGCACCACATTGCTTCTAATTGCACTTAACATTATCGCCAAACTCCTGGTCTATAAATTGAAACATCACTTGTGAAACGTTTGCTTTATGCTTAATCATTTGGAGTCTCACAGACCAAAGACAAAGTCCATCTAGAACTCATTTGCAGTTAAAAAAAAAAAGAAAAACATTAGGTTTGTGTATTTTGCTTCACGATGGAAGAGAAAATGAAATCAGGGAAGCACAGAATATCTAAGTAAGGGAGATCTGGGAAAGAAATCTCACCAGGTCTGAGCCATATTGGGTAATTCTGAAAAGGTAATAGGGAAGTGAATAACAATTCTGTTTTGCTATTAACTTGTATTTCAATAACTTTTGGGGCACAAGTGATTTTTTGTTAATGGATGAATGGTGAATTTTGAGATTTTAGTGCACCCATCACCTGAGTAGTGTACATTGTACCTAATATGTAGTTTCTTTATCCCTAGTCCCCCCTGCTACTCTCCCCATTCTGATTCTCAAAGTACATTATATCACTCTGTATGACTTTGTGTAGTCATAGCTTAGCTCCATTATAAGTGAAAACATACAGTTTTCAGTTTTCACTCCTGAATCACTTCACTTGGAATAATGGCTTCTAGCTCCATCCAAGTTGTTGCAAAGGCATTATTTCATTCCTTTTTATGGATGAGTAGTATTCCCTATGGTATGTATTAGTCCATTCTCACACTACTATAAAGACACACCTGAGACTGGGTAATGTATAAAGGAAAGAGGTTTAAATGATTCACAGTTTTGCATAGCTGGCGGGGGTGCCTCGGGCAACTTACAATCACGGTGGAAGGTGAAAGAGAAGCAAAGAAACATTTTACACGGCAACAGGTGAGAGAGACCCAAAGCAAATGCAACATAAACAAAAATAAATAAATAATGCTTATTTAAACTAAAAAGCATCTGCATAGCAAAAGAAATAATAATCAGAGTAAACAGACAAGCCATGGAATAGGAGGAAACATTTGCAAAGGATGCATCTAACAAAGAACTAGTATCCAGCATCTACAAGGAACTCAAACAAATCAGCAAGATAAAACAATCCCATCAAAAAAGTAGACAAAGGACATGAGTAGACATTACTCAAAAGAAAATATACAAATGTCCAACAAACATATATTTTAAAAAGCTCATTACTAATTATTGAGGAAATGCAAATTAAAACCACAACGAGGTACCACCTTACTCCTTCAAAAATGGCCATTAATAAAACATCAAAAACTATAGATGTTGGTGTGGGTGTGGGGAAAAGAAAATGCTTATACCCTGCTGGTGGGAATGTAAATTAGTAGAACAGATGACTTGTGTATGTTAAACTATCCCTGCATCTCTGGTATGAAACCCATTTGATGATGATGTATTACCTTTTAGATATGCTGTTGGATTTGGCTAGCTAGTATTTATTGAGGATTTTTGCATCTATGTTCATCAGGGATGTTGTCTGTAGCTTACTTTTTTTGTAATTGTTTCCTGGTTTTGGTATTAGGGAGATACTCGCTTCATAGAATCATTTAGGGAGGATTCCCTCCTTCTCAATCTTTTGGAATACTTTCACTAGGGTGGCACCAATTCTTATTTGTGTGTCTAGTAGAATTCAGCTGTGAATACATCTAGTTCTGGGCTTTTATCTCTTGGTAATTTTTACATCACTGTTTCAATCTCCCTGCTTGTTTTTGGTCTGTTCAGGGTTTCTATTTCTTTCTAATTTAATCTAGGAGAGTAGTTTGCAGTATTCATTTCCTCTAGGTTTTTTAGTTTATGCACATAAAGGTGTTCATAGTAGTCTGGAATGCACTTTTGCAATTCTGTGGTGTTTGTTGTAATGTCTCCAGTTTCATTTCTAATTAAGCTTGTTTTGATCTTCTCTTTTCTTGGTTATTCTAGCTAATGGTTTATCAATTTTGTTTATATTTTCAAAGAAAAAATTTTTGTTTCATTGATCTTTTATATTATTTTGCATTAATTTTCAATTGTTTTGCTGTGATATTTGTTGTTTCTTTTCTTCCTCTAGCTTTGGGTTGAGTTTGTTTTTGTTTCTCTGGTTGCTTGCCATGTGACATGAGGTTGTCAGTTTGTATCCTTTCAGACTTTTTGATGTAGCCATTTAGTGCTATCATCTTTACACTCAGCACTGCTTTTGCTGTATCCCAAAGGTTTTGATAACTTGTGTCATTATTATCATTCATTCAAGAGTTTTAAATTTTCATCATGATTTCACTGTTAACCCAGAAAATATTCAGGAGCATATTATTTAATTACCATGTATTTGTATAGTTTTGAGGATTCTATGTGGAGTTGATTTCTAGTTTTATTCCACTATGGTCTAAGAAGATAATTGATGTGACTTCAATTTTTAAAATTTATTGAAGACTTGTTTTGTGACTTATGATAGGGTCTGTCTTAGATAATGTTGCATGTGCTGATGAGAAGAATGTATATTCTGCAGCTCTTGGGTAGAAAGTCCTGTAATATCTCTTAAGTCAATTTTTCTAGTGTGTTGTTTTAAATCCATGTTTCTTTGTTGAATTCTTCTCAATCATCTGCCTAGTGTTGTCAGTGGTGTATTGAAGTCTCTCACTAGTATTGTATTCTGTCTATCTCATTTCTTAGTTTCAGTAGTAATTGTTTTGTGAATCTGGGAGCTCCAGTGTTAGGTTCATATGAATTTAGAATTGTAATATCTTCTTGTTGGATTGATATTTTTATTATTTATCATAACCTTCTCTGTCTTTTTTTTTACTGTTGTTACTTTGAAGTCTGTTTTGTCTGATATAAGAATAACTACTTCTCACTTTTGGTTTCCATTGGCATGGAATAACTTTTTTCCACCCCTTTACCTTACATTTATATGAATCTTTCCATGTTAGGTGAGTCTCTTCAAGATGGCAGGTATTTGGGGTTTGTAATTTTTTATCTATTCTGCCATTTCATATCTTTTAAGTGAACCATTTAGGCCATTTACATTTAATGTTAATATTGGGATGTGAGATACTGTTCTCTTCATTACGTTTGATGTTTACCTAAATAGTTTGATTTTTTGTGTATGTTATTGTTTCTTAGGCCTTTTGAGTTTTAAGCTTTCAAAAGATTCTATTTTGGTGCATAGTGAGCCTTTGTTTAAAAGTTTAGAATTCCTTCTAGCATTTCTTCATGTTGGCCAGGATGGTGTCGATCTCTTGACCTCGTGATCTGCCGGCCTCAGCCTCCCAAAGTACTAGGATTACAGGTGTGAGCCACCGCACCCTAGCATTTCTTATAGTGCTGGTTTGGTAGTGACAAATTCCCTCAGCATTTGTTTGTCTGAAAATGACTTTATTTCTCCTTCTTACTTTTGCTGGATACAAAATACTTGCTTTTTCTGTGTGAGGAGACTGAAGATAGGACCCCAATCTTCTCTAGCTTGTAAGGTTTCTCCTGAAGAGTATGACATTAGTTTGATAGGTTTTCCTTTATAGGTTACCTGATGCTTTTGTCTTATTGCTCTTAGAATTCTTTCCTTTATGTTGATGTTAGGTAGCCTGATGACTATGCACTTTGGTGAAGATCTTTTGGCAATAAATTTCCCAAGAGTTCTTTGAACTTCTTGGATGTGGATAACTAAATCTCTAGCCAGACCAGGGAAGTTTTCCTCAATTTACTCTCAAATAAATTTCCCAGAGGTTTTCTCTTCTCCCTCAGGAACACTAATTATTCTTAAGTTTGTCGATTTTACATGATCCCATATTTCTTGGAGACTTTGTTCATTTCTTTTTATTTTTTCTTATTTTTGTCTGATTGGCTTAATAAAAAAGTCTTGTCTTCAAGCTCTAAAATTCCTTTACTTGTTCTAGTCTATTGTTAAAAATTTCCACTGTATTTCATAAATTCCCTAAGTGTATCTTTCATTTACAGAAATTCTGATATTTTTATGATATCTATCTCTCTAGAAAATTTTTCATTCATATCCTGAACTCCTTTTTAAATTTCCTTATGTTGGTCTTCACCTTTGTCTAGTATTTTCTTGAGTAGCTTAATAATCAGCCTCCTGATTTCTGTATCTGGTATTTCAAATATTTCAACTTGGTTTGAGACCATGGCTGGGGAGCTGGTGTAATCTTTTGGAGCTGTTATGGAACCCTGTTTTGTCATGTTATCAGAGTCATTTTCTCCTTCCTTCTCATTTGGATGGACTATTTATTCTAATTATTATTGAATTTATATTTGATTTGACTTTTTAAAAAACTTGTTGTTTTCCACTTATGTCTGTGACTTTGATGTTTAAAATTAATTGTAGCCTAATTGAGTTCTTGGTGTTTTCAGCAGTGAAAATTCAGTAAGACTTCCTTGGTTATAGAAAATCTTTGCATGATGACTTTCTCATATGCTGGTTGTAGTAGCAATGTGCTCAGTGTGTGAGCAAGTTCACTGTCTTCTATAGGGTTGGAATAGTAGAGGTCTCTTGAAGCTTTTCCTCATACCCCCATGGCATACACTTTCTTATTTATTATTTTCCTCAGTATTTATTTTATTAGTTTGGTGGTTAGGGCTTTAGGCCAATAGAGGAGATGTCCCTGTGTAGGAATTAGTTGTGGCTAAATCAGGTGGGTAAATGCAATACCCAATATAGGCAGAGGTCCCAACCTTGACAGAGGTGGATGGAGGAGCTCTCAGTGAGTCTCACTGAGGGCTTATCAGGAGAAAGGGTTGGAGCCACCTCAGCTCCCCTGCCAGGACAGTAGGAAAGCTACCCATGTCCCAGACATACTTCTGTCCCCGTGATATAGCTATTCGAATCAGACACACACCTCTTTTCATCTGTGGCAATGTTGAGGTTCCAAGTAGAGAGGAATTGTGAACCTTTGCAGATGCAGTCACCCTGACACGTTCCGGGAAGGCTGTCTATAGTTGTGCCTATGCCAAGCTCCCACGGGAAAGGTCCCAAATGTGCCTGTAGTGATGGATGAAGAGGAAATACTTCCCTTTCTCCAACATCCTTCACAAATACCAGAGCTGTCTGTTGGGTTGGAGCTGCAGACCTGCTGAGCCCAGAACTGCAACTGTGTCTCTGCTGAAAGAAACTCACCACCAGCTGAAAGATCTGATTTGTGCTCCAGGCCTGTTGTCTGGATTCTTTTATCCCACAGTGTGTTCCCTTTTTGTGGTGCACCCCCACTTCCCCTAGAATCCCTTGGAGACAGACTACTGTGAGTGTTGTTCCTCTGGGTCTAGCCCCAGTGAAGTTGCCACACTCTAGGCTGGTACTGCAGAATGTCTTCAAGGGATCCAGTGATGTGACCTGTCCTCAATCTCCCAGCAGTGGGAACAGCTCTCATGGGGATGGCAGGGTAGTGACATCGACTCTGTGAGATTCCTTGGTTTTAGATAGCCTTAGTGTGTTGGCTTTTTCAAATGCCAGGTTTACTAGTAGGGAACGGATCACGTGGACAGACTTAGGACCTCCTGGTTAGCCATACTGGTGCAGGTAGTGGTGACAACTGAAGTTGCACAGCTGTTTTCTCCTTCCTGGGTGCAGTGGTTTTCTACTAGGAGGTGCTGTAATGGATTGTTGGTTGGCCTCCAGACAGGAGGTGACACTTGCCAAAAGAGCACCCTCTGTGGTAGCAGCAGTGGGATTTTGATTGCCTTATGTTGCCCAGAAAGATACTCTGGTTTCTCAGGCAATGGGCAGGGTCATAAAGCTCCCAAAAGTTTCTGTCCTTTGTGTTAAATGTGTCACTAGCAGCAGTGAGCTAAGTTGCAGGGCAGCCTGCACTCAGAACTCACAAATGCCTCCGGTCATAAGCTTTCCCTGAGGAGATAGCAACTGTGGCTTCCAAGATACACTCCTCCTTGTCTTCCCACGAAGCCAGGTGCCTGGCTCCTGTGCTTGTGGCTACAGCCTGCTTTTCACTTGCCCTTCCCCAGCTGTGGTCAAGGAAGTTTGTCTCCACCCAAGGTGGTATTGCAAACCCCAGTTGAGTGTTTCTTTCAACCTGTGACAACTGTCTAAACTATTTGGCTGACCTCTGCAGGGACCTCTGTGAGGAACAATATGGAATGGCTTCCCTTGGTCTATGCTGGAGACTAGGAGTGCAGGCAGAGGTCTTCTCTGTGCTGTTCCTACTTTTATATTCCATAACCTTCCCCAAATCAGTTCCTGTGCTGGGTAGGGTTAATGCCATCCTCTGTGGCCTATACTTTCAAGATCCCTGGTGAGAGTGTGTATCCTGGAGACAGCCTCTCCCACTCTCATACTCGGAGGACTCACAGGCCTTTGCCTGACTCATGGTGTAGGCTGCAGCCTGGTACTTCCTTCAAAGGGCCTGTGGAATCTCTCAGTTTCCTGTTCAGTTCCTGAATTTCTTATTGAAAAGAAATGTTTGTGGTGTGAATCTCCTTATTTTGCCCTTCCAGTGGGAGAGGTGTGCTAGCAATGCTTCTCATCTGCCATGATGAAACAAAAAACCCATGAGCACCAATTTTTCATTGGCTGTCTTTATGAAATTGGAAAAAATCAGAAATTGGATATTTTATATTTTTAACTAGGAGGTGGAAGTTTTAAGCAGTATTAGAGTTTTCATTGGCAAGGAAGGAAAATCACTCAGAAAATATGTCAGTGAAAAGAAAAAGAAGTTAGTCATTTTTGTGGTCTTAGAGTTTTCTTGTGTAATTTGGAAGGAATATCACAGTTTGGTTGTCCACAACATAAATTTTTACTTTTTCAGCACTACATAGAAACTCATGAAAATTTATTATATCCTAATTTTTAAAGTATAGAAGTAAAAGTGATCTTTGCCATTGCAACAATAATGTTCATATAGGTTTATTAGCATACTTGTAGGAAGAATCAGCATAAATAATCTGGTTTACTATCATTTTATTGTAAATATGATATTTTTCAGTGGCTCTAAATTGCTTTAAAATTGTTATTCAGTGAAGAAACACCTTTGAACTAGACCTACTAAATAAAAATATAAACGATATATTCCCATTTTCAGAAAAATACTGATCTAAATTTCATGATTTTTGGCTGTGTGAGCTACATAAACGTTCAATCATGGACAATACAGTGTTAAGACTCCTGCTGAAATATTTCTTTATTATTTTATTTCAGATGCGTGCTTACATATAAACACCTTTAAATTAATTTAGGTGAAAGAATACAATTTAGCAGCCATCCTTTACCAGTTACTCTTCAATGTAATTCTAAGTCTTGTGGCAGAAAATAGACAAAGTAATATGGCAAATACGTGTTGATGTCATCACAGGAGGAACAAGAGGAGGATGGAAAAGAGAACACATAACTCAGACTGAGCAATCAGAAAGACTCCGAAGACATAACTTACTTGAGCGTGTTGAGTGGAGAGTAGAAAGATAAAGCAAGAGTAAGTGAAGAGAGGATATTCCCAGTGTGAGGAACATCATGTGAGAGACACAAAAAAAAAAATCAGGTGATATTTTATGATGGGACTCTCCTACATAAGTATTTGCACAGAGCCTGATAAAAAGTGAGCATCTATTTAAACACTTATGAGTTAATCACCTACGTATGGCTATAAGTTAAACTAATTCTAAAAATCATGTGTTGAGAAACCCTTTGCACAACCCTCAGAAACTTGTGAGATGCCTGGCGAAGGAAGGCACCCACTCTGAGTGAAGTGAGATCCTGGAGTTATTAACATGCACTTTCCATTATATTCAACCTTCATCAACAAGGCGAAGATATATGTTGTGACACCACATAATTCAGCAGAGATTTTCAAACTTGTAATGACTTTCGGCCACTGCCAAACAAATTTTAAAAACCACATTTCCATGTGCCATGACATCACCGGCCATCTCCTTGTAACTACAATGAGACAGTTCGAACGGATCCGGAGTTTACCGTTACCAGGGTCTTTGTTCTAGAGCTCCCAAGATGGAATGGAACTTTGGGCCATGCGGCGAGTATTATAGCTCTATTAGAAGCTGTGGGTCATGGAAGAGAACCGTGGAACCCAGTGACATCCTCAACTTGAGAACCAGGCAGGAAAAAGAGAACAATGGCAAGCCCCCAGCCTGATCCGGAGCAGCTATGGGTGCCTCGCTGGATCAGAGCAGCAGCGGCCACACCCTGCTGTATCCGGAGTCGTGGAAGTCAGCAGCGTATCTGCGAAGAGCGTTGTTACAGCAGTGTGGACAGCAAGCGAAAGCTCAAACTCGAGCCAGAAGCAAACAAGCAAACCAAAGAAGGGCAGCAGAAGAAATAGAGTGAAAAGTGGGCAGTCCCAACGATGGGAGGAAACCGAAAGGCTCCCCGAACGATGGGAGGGGTTTATATCCCAATCATTATCCCTCCCCCTGTGCCCTCAGGCGCTAGATGATTGATTATTTCTTTACCTCTTGCTTTTAGCATGATTGGTATTTTAGTGAGCTCCCTTTATACTACCTGATTGGTTGGGTGTGAGCTGAGTTACAAGCCCGTATTTAAAGGTGAGTGTGGTCACCTTCCTCAGCTAGGCTTAGGAAATCTTAGTTGTACTAGGAAATACAGCTAGTCCTGTCTCTCTCTATGAAGGGTTCAAGAAAAATAAACTGAATTATCCTTAACTCTTACTTTGCAATTAACAGTGACAAAGCATACAGACCAGTATAAGAAGAATGAAATCAAATGTGAAAGTTTATGATACAGAAAGTAACAGCTGTCACACTAAAGAATAGACATCACTCTAAGTTAAAAATAACTACAACTGTTTATAGATGATATAGCATTTCCATAAGACCTATGCTGTATGAGAAAAGTGCATATGACCTATTGAGAACAAGCAGAGAAAAACTATCCTGATTTAAAGTCACGAAGATATTCAGAAAACATCCAGAAAAATCACATTATGTTAACAAAACATCACTAAAAGCAATTAAATTCATTTTGCAAAATGTTAACTTGAAATTGGAACAATTATTGGGAGAGAGATAACTTTTCTGTTTATCTGGGAAAAATCATTGGGACTTGTAATGAGTAGATTAGTTTCCCTAAAGGAACTTGTACTATAAAAACAAAATAAACAACAGAAAAATCAGGTGTTACATACACTTCTCTTGCTTCCAAAATTTGCAAATGGCACACTCATACAGATTATAGAGACTCCATGGAGTAAAATTAAGTAAAATGTACGACTGAGTGGCACTAAACCCAGCTGTATTTCATCACTCTCTGTTGAATGGCAGAAATCCAGTTCTCTTTCAACCTTATTAAAGGAGACTATGTATGAGGTTAAGAGAATTGTAAGAAGAAAATTACTCACTGTGCCAAGCTGGACCAAATCCTGCACCCCAAACTGATTATGTGAAGGAAAAAGAGGTCTAGGAAATAATCCAGATGGATCTCTTTGTCAGTCTTTTGTTAGTCAGTCAAGAAATTAAGCACCTACTATAGGCCATGTACTACACTAGGTATTTATTAAGAACACAAGCATGACTAAATAAAAAGCTGTGCCTTTATAGTATATAAAGTTTAATAAATGGAACAATGTATACACAAAGTCTGACATGAAAGAGAAAAATTCAGATTAACAACTGCTAATTCAGTAAAGTTGCAGAATACAAAATCAACAAACAAAATCAGTAGTGCTCCTTATACACAAACAACAAGGTAACTGAAAAAGAAATCAAGAAGGCAATCTCGTTTACAATAGCTACAAGAGAAAAATTAAACAAATATAAAAAAAAACCCTACAAATAAATTTAACCAAGAAGGTGAAAGACTTCTACAAGAAAAACTGCAAAACACCAACAAAAAATTGAAAATACAAACATATGTAAAAACATCCCATGCTCATGAATCGAAATAATTACTGCTGTGAAAATGACCATATTACCCCAAATAGTCTACTGATATAATGCAATTCCTATCAACACACAAATGACATTCCTCTCATAATTGGAAAAACAATGTTAAAATTTGTATGGAATCACAAAAGACCTCAAACAGCCAAAGCAATCTTGAGCAAACAGAACAAAGATGGTCACATCACACTACCAGACTTCAAAATATACTACAAAACTATTGTAATCAGAATAGCACTGTACTCACATAAAAACAGAAACAAAGACCAATGGAACAGAATGGAGAACGCAGAAATCCATATATCTATAGCCAATAGATTTTTGACAAGGGTGTCAAAAAACATACATTAAGGAAAAGAAAATCTCTTCAATAAATGGTGCTAGAAAAACTGGATATCCATATGCAGAATTATGGACTAGATTTCCCTCTTCTCACCTGATTAAAAAAAAAAAAAATCAACCAAGGTCCAGTATGGTTGCTCATACCTTTAGTTTCAGCAATTTGGGAGGCTGAGGCAGGTGGATCACTTGAGGCCAGGAATTCAAGACCAATTTGTTTAACATAGTGAAACCCAGCCTCTACTAAAAATACAAAAAAAATTACCTGGATGTGGTGATGCATGTCTGTGATCCCAGCTACTTGGGAGGCTGAGGCATGAGAATCACTTGAACCCAGGAGGTGGAGGTTGCAGTGAGTTGAGATCATGCCACTGCACTCCGGCCTGGGAGACAGAGCTAGATTCTGTCTCAATAAATAAATAATAAAATAAAATAAAAATCAACTCAGCATGCTTCAAAGGCCTAAATGTAAGACTCGAAGCTATGAAACTATTAGATGAAAACTTAGGGAAAATTTTTTGGGACATTGATCTGGGAAATAATTTTATGAATGGGACCTTAAAAACACAGGCAACAAAAGCAAAAGTAAATAAATGAAATTATATCAACCTGAAAAGCTGCTGCACAGCAAAGGAAAAATATCAATGGAGTGAAAAGACAATCTAATGAATAAGAGAAAATATTTGCAAACTATTCATCTAGCAGGGGTCATATATATATCAAGGAACTCGAACATCGAAACATCAAAAATCAAATCATCCAATTACAAAATGGACAAATGATCTGATCAGACATGTATCAGAAGAAAACATACAAATGACCAATAAATATATGAAATAGTGTTCAACATCACTAATCATTAAGGAGATGCATATAAAAACCACAATGAAGTATCATTTTACCAATTAGGATGGCTATTACTAAAGGCAAAAAATAAAAAATGCTGGTGAGGATGTTGAGAAAAGGGAACTCATACACTGTTGGTGAGAATGAAAACAAGTATAGCCACTACAGAGGTTCCTCAAAAAACTACAAGTAGAATTACCTTGTGTTGCAGCAATCCCACTACTGGTTATTATCCAAAGAACAATGAATTGGTGTATCAAAGAAACATCTGCACCCCATGTTTATTGAAGCACTATTCACAACAGCCAAGATATAGAATCGACCAATGTCTTCAACAATACAGTACTATTCATCCATCAAAAACAATGAAATTCTATCATTGAGGCTATGTTGCCTCGACATAGATGGAACTGGAGGACATTATGTTTAGTGAAATAAGCCAGGAACAGAAAGTTTAACACTCTATGCTCACATTCATATGTGGAATCTTTAAAAAGTTGATCTCATGAAAGAAAAAAACTGTAACAAGACACTAGAGGCTTGGAAAGGTAGGTGGAAGAGGGAGAGATAGAGAGAAATTTGTTAAAGGATTGAAAGTTACAGCTAGAAAGAAAAAATAAATTATAGTGTTCTATAAACTATAAGATGACTGTAGTTAACAATATATGGTTTCAAATGGCTAGAAAGGTGATATCGAATATTCCTAAATCAAAGAAATGATAAAACTTGAAATGATGGATATGATAATCACTCTGATCTGATCACTATACATTGCATGTATCACAACATCACTATGCACCTTATAAATATGTACAATTACTATATGTTCATTAAAAAAATTGAAAGACCTAAATGATGACAAGAAGAATTTGGGGGAAGCACATTCTAAAGGAGAGAAATTGTTCTTTTTATTTTTTCATTCATAATTCTTTCACACAAACAAACAAGCAAACAACAACATACAGTTATCAAGCTCCTACTATGCCCAGGCATTATTCAACAATATTAGAAAGCAATTATAAATAAAATCATCAAGGAAGCCATAGTTTAATAGAGAAAAATATGCCCAACAGGAGAATGGAAAAAGTGAGGTGTTAAAAAAACATCGTTTTGTTGTTGTTGTTATTGTTTCCAAGTGTCAGATAATAAGAGGGTAACAAAGAAGAACAAACAAAAGACGTCAGGACAACAAAAAAAAAAAACACACTCTATGTTAATGAATTATAACAAAGTTCAAACACTTCTTTACTCTTTTACTTCTTCTATAGTTCCTGTTTGCTTGTCTTTGGAACTGGGGGAAAAGTGTTTTTAATGTGCCTATTCTCATTTTTACTAATTATAGTCTCTACATTAAAACGCACCCATTTTATACACATATTTGGACAAATTTTGACCAATTTACATCCATGTAACCACCACCACAATCAAGTTACTAAACAATTCTCCCACTCTCTAAAAGCTTTCTCATTACATTCTATCAATCCTTCCCTACACCACCAGGATACAAACTTTTCTGTAATTTTTGAATCTGTAATATAATTTTGGTTGAAAATGGTACATTGTGGATAACAAATGACAGAGGCTAGTTATTCTGCATTCAGTTGTGCTCTTATGAGGATTTTTCTTCTAGCAGTATTTTAACTAGCCTGTATCCTACATTCACACAGCAAATTGTTCTTTTCTGCCTTGTTCAGCAGCTAAATAATCTTGCTCAGTTCTTTGGTTTCCAGCTACTGTATTTTTTTTCTCGCCTGCTCCCCTCACCTCTCCTATCCCCTCATCACCCCTGAATATGTGTAGTTTAGCAGTTAGCTAAAGATTTGAGAAGTTGATATTCACCCTTGGAAACTCATTCTTTCTGTGGTTTCAATGTTTTCAAGAACTTCCCTCTACATTTCCAGCTACTCTGATAGCTTCAAGTTCTATTCTTTGACATCTCAACCCAACAATGTTAATGTGTTTTCTTTTTCTTTTCCTTTTTCTTTTTTTTTTTGCATCTAAAATATTTTATTCCTGTTACCATTTTAAATTGGTCCAAAGATTCTATGTGATATAACTTCACTATCATTAGAATAGTATTAAAGAGTACTAATAGAAAAAATGTAGCTCCATTATTTTATTTTTTTAATCTTTTAATTTTTATTTATTTATTTATTTTTTATTATACTTTAAGTTCTAGGGTACATGTGCATAACGTGCAGGTTTGTATATATGTATACTTGTGCCATGTTGGTGTGCTGCACCCATCAACTCGTCAGCCCCATCAACTCGTCATTTACATCAGGTATAACTCCCAATGCACTCCTCCCCCTCCCCCTCCCCCTCCCGTGATAGGCCCCGGTGTGTGATGTTCCCCTTCCCGAGTCCAGCTGATCTCATTGTTCAGTTCCCACCTATGAGTGAGAACATGCGGTGTTTGGTTTTTCTGTTCTTGCGATAGTTTGCTGAGAATGATGGTTTCCAGCTGCATCCATGTCCCTACAAAGGACACAAACTCACCTCTTTTTATGGCTGCATAGTATTCCATGGTGTATATGTGCCACATTTTCTTAATCCAGTCTGTCACAGATGGACATTTGGGTTGATTCCAAGTCTTTGTTATTGTGAATAGTGCCGAAATAAACATACGTGTGCATGTATCTTTATAGCAGAATGATTTATAATCCTTTGTGTATATACCCAGTAATGGGATGGCTGGGTCATATGGTACTTCTAGTTCCTTGTTTTTTTTTTGAGACAGAGTCTCACTCTGTCACCCAGGCTGGAGTGCCGTGGCGTGATCTCAGTTCACTGCGCCCAGTCTCCTGTTCCACTGATGCCAGCGTCCACTCACCACAAGCCTACTAAGTGCCACATGCTATGATGCTCCCTCATCTCATCACCATAGACATCCCTGCTGGAGGTGAGTATGTGATAGACAAAACTCACAGAGGCCTAGGGAGGTTGAGACCTGCATTCCCACTGTGGTGAGGGTGTGCTTGAGAGGAACCCCACGACTGGGCCCTCCATGCCGCTCTCCTCAGTAATCACTCCCAGACCAGAGCAGCGAGGGGAATTTCTTCTCTCACTATTTTCAGCCCCTTGGCTGACCCAGCATTCCCCAGAAAGCTATGAAGTCCTGGCAGCTAGAGGCCACAAAGCCATAAACGCACAGGACACACAGCCCATCTGTCTCTAATGGGTCTTTTACTTGTCATGCTGGTCATTTCTAAGAGCAGATGGCTTAGGAAAGACATGGCAAGTTACCACGAAATGACCCCTCCACTCCTCCCTGGGGGAAGGCTGACTAGAGAGCAGTCAAGCCGGCTTTCTTCCCCCACTCCCTGCATTCTTGTCCCCAAGGAGCCACAGACAATCCCACCAAATATAGGCAGGAGACAGCCGCCTCCTTCCTACAGCTGGAGGGGGGCAGGGTCCTCTCGGGCCTTTCTAACTGCATGAAAACCAAACTGTGAGCTGTACTGACCCGGGCGTCATCCATGTTGCAGGCATGTACAACACAGGTGCCCGGTGGTATCATCAGGCAGAACTACGAATGTGCTTTCCATCGTTTGCATACAATGATTCCAGAACCGCTATCCACACAGCTTCCACTTCTCACACATACGACGTGCTTCAGGGATTACACAGCATGTTCACCACGCCCCTCATCCGCTCCTCCCAGCAGCCTTGTGTGATCCCATGAGTATACTTCCTCATACTGAGGTTTGAAACCAAAACTTTCCCAAGAACATCCAGCTAGTGTAGAACCAGGATATGAGGGCTTCTGATTCCAGAACCAGTATTTGTACCACTATTCCACATGGGCCCCTCCAGGGATTTCTGCCTGATCTTAAAATGCAGACAGCAAATTCATCTCTCTACAGTCCTGGGGTTCCCTATAGACAAGAAGTAAAACTTCTAACAGAAAGCTTAGACTTATTTGGAAGGCTACCTGGGATATTTAAGTTAGTTTGTTCATGTTTGGAAAGATTGTTCCAATGGCAATGCGGGGCATGAAGTGTGGAAAGGATTCCATGATGAGGCAGAGAAACAATTCGGTGGCTCTTACAAACAGTTCAAATGAGGCATGAGGCACAACCAGAAAGGACAGAGGGAAAATGCATTGGAAAGAAATGCAAAATGAAGTCCACTCAGACCCAGGATGGAGAAAAGGGGATTAAGGATGATGGTGGTTTCTCGTTTTGAAAGACGGATGAACAAGGATGTCATGAACTACTTGAGAGTGGTATCTGGGGCCTGAGTGCACCAGTGTGTTTAACCATTCACCTGCTGAGCAGTCTCCGGGCTGTTTCCAGTTTCTGGCCTTTATAAATAATGCCGCTATGAACAGATACATAAAGGCTTTGTGTGAACATAAGTCTTCATTTCTCTGGAATAACTGCCCATGAATGTGAGTGCTGCATCCTACGGTAATTGCACGTTTAGTTTTTAAGAAACTGTCAAGCTGTTTTCCAGAATGGCTGTACCATCTTCCATTCCCACCAGCCAAGTGTGAGTGATCCCGTTTCCCCACATCCTCACCAGCACTGGTCTTGTTACTACTTTTTATTTTAGGCATTCTGATAGGTGTATAGTGACATGGCTTAGTGTGCATTTTTCTGACGGCTCATGATGTTGAACATCTTTTCATGTGCTTGTATGTTATCTGAATGTCTCTTCAGGTTTATTCATTTTTAAAGTAGATGGTTTGGTTTCACTGCTGAATTTGGATAGTTCTTTATATATTATAGATATGAGTCCTTTATCAGACATGTGATTTGCAAATAGTTTCTCCCAGTCTCCAGCTCCTCTCTTCATCTTCATTTTCCATTTTCCATTTTAGTCCATGATCCATTTTGAGTAAATTTTTGTATGAGGCATGAGGTTTAGATCAGAGTTCAGGATTTTTCCTATGAATAATCAGGTAGCCAGTAACTTTTTTTAAGAGACAAGGTCTCACTCTGTCACCCAGGCTGGAACGTAATGACAAGATCAGAGCTCACTGCAGCCTCAACTCCTGGGCTCAAGTTATCCTCCTGCCTCAGCCTCCTGGAGTAGCTGGGACCACAGGCAGGTGTCACCATGACCAGTTAATTTTTTTAGATTTTGTAGAGACAGGATCTTGTGCTATGTTACCCAGGCTGGTGTGGAACTCCTAGGCTAAAGTCATCATCCCACTTATATGGGGGCAGGCAGTGGCACATGCCTGCAATCACAGCACTTTGGGAGGATGAAGCAGGAGAATCACTTGAACCCAGGAATTCCAGACCAGCCTGAGCAACAGAGGGAGGTCCTGTCTCAGCAAAAAATTTTAAACGTTAGCTGGGCATGGTGTTGTACACCTGTGGTCCCAGCTACTTGGGAGGCTGAAGTGGGAGGATCTCTCGAACCTACGAGGCTGAGGCTGCAGTGAGCCATGATTGCACCACTACACTCCAGCCTGGGAGAAAGTGAGACCCTGTCTCCAAAAAAAAAAAAGAAAAAAAAATGCTAGAGCATCATCCATATTAAAGACAGGTATTGTCTTTTTGAAAATTTAATTACAGTTATATAATGGACATGTAAAATGTCCAGTTTGAAAGATTGAAAAATATATAACTCTAAGTATTCTTAGCTTAAAATTCTGATTCCTACCTAAGATATCGCATACTGTTTACATAAGTATCATGATGCCTGGACAATGACTAAAAATGTGTACGAGGGAGAAAAATGAGCATGTATGCCTATTAATTAAGGTATATTTCCCCCTTATTACATAAAAAAGTCATCACGGCAAACCCCTGTGACTGTATCTAAAGCCAGCCTACAGTTTTACCTCTCTGTATTATAAAATGCAAGGCTAAAATTCAAATACTAAACATTTCCTGAAGCCAAGGGTAGTTTACTTAAAATAAATGCCTAGCGTCCATATCAAAAATATGAAAAAGTTAGCTACTTCATAGCCATTCCAATCTAAGTTCAGCTTTTTCTTTTTAATTAACACATAATGTGTACTGTACATATGTATGGAGTACACATAGTGATGTTATAATACATGTCATGTATGTGATCAGCGTAATTAGCATATCCGCCATCTCAAACATTTATCATTTCTTTGTGTTGGTAACATTCAACACCCTTCCTCCAATTATCTGGAACTATCTTTTTTTTTTTTTTTTTGAGACAAAGTCTTGCTCTGTTGCCCAGGCTGGAGTGCAGTGGTGTGTTCTCAGCTCACTGCAACATCTGCTTCCCAAGTTCAAGCTATTCTCCTGCCTCGGCCTCCCTGGTAGCTGGGGTTACAGGCACCCACCACTATGCCCGGCTAATTTTTGTATTTTTAGTAGAGACAGGGTTTCACCACGTCGGCCAGGCTGGTCTCAAACTCCTGACCTCAGGTGATCCACCCAACTCAGCCTCCCAAAGTGCTAGGATTACAGGCATGAGCCACCGAGCCCAGCCTGAAACTATATATTCTTGTTAACTATAGTCATCCTATGTTATAGAACACTAGAACTTTTTCCTATCCAGCTATAACTTTGTATCCTTTAACAAATTTCTCCCTATCTCTCTCTTCCCCCACCCTTCTCACCCTCTAGGAGCCTCTGTCTACTTTCAACTTCCATGAGATCCACTCTTTTTGCCTTCCACATAAGAGAACATGTGCTGTGTAACTTTCTGTCCCTGGCTTATTTCATAATATCTTCCAGTTCCATCCACGTTGCTGAGAATAACAGGACTTCATCCTGTGTTATGGCTGAATAGTACTCCACTGTGTATCAAGACCACATTTTCTCTATCCATCATCTGCTGTTGGACACGGAGGCTGGTTCCATGTCTTGGCTATGGTGAACAGTGCTGCAGGAAACATAGAGGTGCAGATGCCCCTCCGACACTGATTTCCTTTTCTTTGAGTATCTACACTGTAGTGGGACTGCTGGATCACACTGTAATTTCCTTTGCAGTTTTCTGAGGAGCCTCCATACTGTTTGCCATAGTGGGTTCCTTAGCTTACTCTTACTCTTTTTCATTTTTCTCTTTAAGACAGAGTCTCACTGTTGCCCAGGCTGGAGTACAGTGGTGCAATCTCGGCTTGCTTACTGTAGCATCCACCTCCCAGGTTCCAGTGGTTCTCATGTCTTGGCCTCCCGAGTAGCTGGGATTACAGGCGCCCGCCTCTGCACCGGGCACATTTTTGTATTTTTTAGTAGAGATGGGGTTTCACCACCTTGGCCAGGCTGGTCTTGAACTCCTAGCCTCAAGTGACCACCCACCTCAGCCGCCCAACAGTGCTGGGATTACAGGTGTGATCCACCACTCCCAGCTAATTTTGTGTTTTTAGTAGAGACGGGGTTTCACCATGTTGGCCAGGCTGGTTTCAAACTCCTGACATCAGGTGATCTGCCTGCCTGGGCCTCCCAAAGTGCTGGGATGTCAGTGTGCACCCCACGCCCAGCCAGCTGCTCTAGTGTACAACCCCCTACAGTGTGTAAGAGCTCCATTTTCTCCATATCCTCGCCAGCACTTGTTATTTTTTGTCTTTTTGATAATACTCATCCTAACAGGTGAGATGATACCTCCCTGTGGTTTTGATTTGCATTTCTGATTATAAGTGATACTGAGCATTTTTTTCACATATTTTTTGGCCATTTGTATGTCTTCTTTCAAGAAATGTCTGTTCGATTGGGTTTGGTGACACAAACCTGTAAGCCCAGCACTCAGAACGCTAAGGCAGGAGGACAGCTTGAGCCTAGACCAGCCTAGGCAGCATAGCGAAACCCTAGCTCAAAAAAAAAAAAAAAAAGAAATGTCTGTGTCTGTTCAGCTTTTTGACCTCCAAAAATTAAGAGCCCATTTTGGAATCAGACAACTTGCCTGATTCAGAGACAATCTGTGTGTTGGTTCTTCTGCTACTTCCAATGTGACTTGGGAAGTTCCCTTAGCTACTTTGAGCTCAACTTCCTCAACATTAGCCAGGACTAAATACCATCTGCCTCTGCTGGTTAGCGCTGAGGACTCAAAGGAGAACCTCCACAACACCACTTCACAATGCCACCTGGCGGAAGCCCCTCAATGCGGGGCTGGTAGGATCATCTGAAGCCAAGTACAACTTTCCTTTCCACTGTCCCAGGCTCACTCTGCATATGATTAGCAAGGAATAGTGAAGAAAGGAAACCAAAATACTTGCTGAATTTTAATAAGAAATTTTTAAAGGGGGGGTGGTGGGAAAATAGGAGGGAGAGGAGGGGAAGGAAAAGCAGCTGGTCACAAGTTCTAGTCCAGGGCTCATCCCCGGCCTCCTCACTCAGGCAATCACCAGTCCCCACCTCCTGAGGAGCGGTACTTTCTCGGCTGGCTTCACCCATATGGAAGGCACCGCCACAGGTGTTCAGAAACCAGGAGCACCTTGAAATGGGCAATGTGCTTTGGGTAGGAGACCTACAATTTCCCCAAAGAAACCACGGCACAAAAGTGACCCACATAGGAGGCACCAATGGCTGTAAACACTTGGTGGCAAAAAGTGATGTCATACCTTCTGTACAGGAGACATACACCCAAATAAAACTTGCCAAAATAGCAGAGAAAAAAATACAGCAGACATCCAGTGCCATTCTGTTACAGAAATATTTATATCCCAAAACTAGGGACCTTTCTGGAATACTGTGTTTATTTCCACGTTTCAAGGAAGATGTTGGGTGCACTCACGTGTGTCTCAACAAACTTCCAGTCTCTGCTCTAAACCCTGTGGCTCCTCAGCAACACCCAAAAACAAGTATCAGTTTTCCTTCCAAATGGGAAATTTCCTGACCTAGCGAAACCAGAATCAAATCCACTTATTATGAGATAGCTGATTACAGGCGAAGCCCTCTAGTCCCAAGATGACTCCCCTCCTGTAGGAGCGGGAAGGATGTGCATAGCACTGGCCTGCCAGACCACATCTCCAGGCAGTTTCAAACCCTGGCTGCTCAGGTGAGCCATGATAAAAATCAAAACCAAATATCTGAAAAGTGTACATGTCAAGAACCAGACCTCGGACCAGACTCAGCAGAAATGGATGTTGCAAGGTTTGTTCAGAGACCTCCTCTCCATGCCCCCTCTCTCAGGGACCTCCCTCCTTGCACTAGGGACCCAGGGCCAATGGACCACTTCCTTACCTCTACCCCAGTACATTTTCAGGAACAGCTCCCAGACTGTACCAGACCCTGAAATGTATTCACTGAATGCACTATTTCTTCAAATGATCATAAATCACCTGACTATAACAACAATTGTTTTAAAAGTGTTCTCTCTCTCTCGGGAATCGTGCCATGAGTTTCAGCAAGCAGCTTTGCTTCTCTCTACTGCAATTCTATCATTTGCAAAATGTTAACAGTTACTGTGTTCACCCATAGCATTATTGTAAAAACCCTTAAGAGCCACTTCATGTAGCCTGCCTGGAGCACAGACCCTGTCACATGGTAAATGCCCACTGAAGGTGAGTTCTCTGTAGCTATTCTTACCTAGCACTCCAGCGAA